>NW_026893615.1:900000-1083975 GCF_032452875.1 Bos javanicus
AACAGTGCATGATCATTTACGTGATCTGTGCATGATCAGTCGCGTGACCAGTATATGGTAGCTACGTGATCATTGCATGACCAGACACGTGAGCAGTGCATGATCAGCCACATGATCAGTGAATGACCAGGCACATGATCAGTGTATGACCAGCCAAATGATCAGTGCATGATAGCCACGAGATCAGTGCATGATCAGTCATGTGATCAGTTCATGGTCAGTCACGTGATCAGTGCATGATCATGCACGTGATCAGTGCATGTGAAGTCATGTAGTCAAGGCATGATAGGGCCGCAATCAGTGCACGATCAGTCCAGTGATGTGTGTATGATCAGCCAAGTGACCAGTGCAAGATAGCTACGTGATCAGTGCCTGATCAGTCACATGATCAGTGCATGATCAGCCACGTCATCAGTGCATGATAGCCACGTGATCAGTGCATGATCAGCAACATGATCAGCGCATGATGAGTCAGGTGATCAGTGCAGGATTAATTACATGATCAGTGCATAATCAGTCACGTGACCAGTACATGGTTGCTACATGAACATTGCATGATCAGCCACGTGAGCAGTGCATGATAGCCACGTGATCAGTGCGTGATCAGTCACGTGATCAGTACATGATCAGTCACGTGAACAGTGCATGATCATTTACGTGACCTGTGCATGATCAGTCACGTGACCAGTATATGGTAGCTACGTGAACATTGCATGACCAGCCAGGTGAGAAGTGCATGATAGCCACCTGATGTGTGCATGATCAGTTACATGAGCAGAATATGATCAGCCACGTGATCAGTGCATGAATGCCACGTGATCAGTGCATGATCAGTCACGTGACAGGTGTGTGATAAGCCACGTGAACAGTCCATGTTCAGCCACGAGATCAGTGCATGATATCCACGTGATCAGTGCATGATCAGTTACGTGAACAGTGTATGATCAGCCACGTGAGCAGTGCATGGTCAGACACGTGAACAGTGTATGATCAAACACGTCATCAGTGCATGATATCCACGTGATCAGTGCATGATCAGTCTCGTGAACAGTGCATGATAAGTCACCTGATCAGTGTATGATGAATTACGTGATCAGTGCATGATCACTCACGTGACCAGTACATGGTAGCTACGTGATCATTGCATGATCAGCCACGTGAGCAGTGCATGATAGCTGCGTGATCATTGCATGATCTGTGACATGATCAGTGTATGTTTATGCACGTGATAAGTGCATGGGCAGTCAGGTGATCAGTGCATGATACAGACGTGATCAGTGCAAGATCAGTCTCGTGATCAGTGTATGATCAACCACGTGATCAGTGCACGATAGCCAGGTAATGAGTGCAAGATAGCCAGATGATCAGTGCATTATCAGTCACGTTATCAGTGTATGATCAGCCAAGTAATCAGTGCATGATTGCCAACTCATAAGTGCATGATCAGTCACGTGATCAGTGCATGTTCAGCCACATGATCAGTGCATGACCAGGCACATGATCAGTGTATGAGCAGCCAAATGATCAGTGCATGATAGCCACGTGATCAGTGCATGATCAGTCTCGTGATCAGTGCATGATAGCCTCGTGATCACAGCATAATCAGTCACCTGACGGGTGTATGATCATTCACGTGACCTTTACATGGTAGCTACATGATCATTGCATGATCAGCCACGTGAATAGTGCATGATAGCCACGTGATCACTGCATGATCTGTCACGTGATCAGTGCATGATCAGTCATGTGACCAGTACATGGTAGCTGCGTGATCATCGCATGATCAGCCACGTGAGCAGTGCATGATAGCCACGTGATCAGTGCATGATCAGACACGAGATCAGTGCATGATCAGTCACGTGATCAGTGCATGTTCAGCCACATGATCAGTGCATGATCAGTCACGTGATCAGTGCATGATCAGTCACATGATCAGTGCATGATCAGTCACGTGATAGGAGTGTGATCAGCCACGTGAACAGTGCATGCTCAGTCACGTAATCAGAGCCTGCTGAGCTGCGTGATTACTGTCTGCTCATCTGCTTGACAATTTCCAGCTGAGCTGCACGATTCCTGCCTGTCATCTCCTTGACAATTGCCACCTGTGCTGCGTAATTCCTGCCTGCTCATCTACTTGATTATTGCCAGCTGAGCAGCATGATTTCTCAGAGGTGAGTTCCATGATTATAGCCTGCTGACTGATTCCTGCCTACTCAGCTCTATGTTCATTGCCTCCAGAGGCACATGATCAGTGTGTGACACCAAACATGATCAGCACATGATCAGTCACATAATAAATGCATGATAAGCCCGGTGATCAGTGCATGATCAATTATGTGATCAGTGCATGATCAGTCATGTGACAGTACATGGTAGCTGCGTGATCATTGCATGATCAGCCACGTGAGCAGTGCATGATAGCCACGTGATCAGTGTATGATCAGTCACGTGATCTGGGCATGATCAGTCACGTGATCTGTGCATGATCAGTCACGTGATCAGTGCATGATCAGTTACCTGATCAGTGCATGATCAGTCACGTGACCAGTGCATGGTAGCTACGTGATCATTGCAGGATCAGCCACGTGATCAGTGCATGATAGCCACGTGATCAGTGCATGATAGCCACGTGATCAGTGCATGATCAGTCACGTGATACGTGTGTGATCAGCCACGTGATCAGTGCATGTTATCCACGTGATCAGTGCAGGATAGCCACGTGATCACTTCATGTTTATTTACGTGATCTGTACATAATCAGTCACGTGATACGTGTCTGATCAGCCACCGGTTCAGTGCGTGATGAGCCACATGATCAGTTCAGGATCAATTACGTGATCAGTGCATGATCAGTCACGAGACCAGTACATGGTTGCTACGTGATCGTTGCATGATCAGCCATGTGAGCAGAGCATGGTAGCCACGTGATCAGTGCATTATCAATCACATGATCAGTACATGATCAGTCACGTGAACAGTGCATGATCATTTACGTGATCTGTGCATGATCAGTCACGTGACCAGTATATGGTAGCTACGTGAACGTTGCATGACCAGCCAGGTGAGAAGTGCACGATAGCTACCTGATGTGTGCATGATCAGTTACGTGAGCAGAGTACGATCAGCCACGTGATCAGTGCATGACAGCCACGTGATCAGTGCATGATCAGTCACGTGATCTGGGCATGATCAATCACGTGATCTGTGCATGATCAGTCACGTGATCAGTGCATGATCAGTTACCTGATCAGTGCATGATTAGTCACGTGACCAGAACATAGTAGCTACGTGATCATTGCATGAACAACCGCGTGAGCAGTGCATGATAGCCACGTGATCAGTGCATGATCTGTCACATGATTAGTGTATGATCATCCACGTGATCAGTGCATGGGCAGTCATGTGATCAGTGCATAATATAGACGTGATCAGTGCATGATCAGTCTCGTGATCAGTGCATGATAGCCATGTGATCAGTGCATGATCAGTCACCTGATGGGTGTATGATCATTCACGTGACCTGTACATGGTAGCTACATGATCATTGCATAATCAGCCACGTGAGTAGTGCACGATAGCCACGTGATCACTGCATGATCAGTCACGTGATCAGTGCATGATCAGTCATGTGACCAGTACATGGTAGCTGCGTGATCATCGCATGATCAGCCACGTGAGCAGTGCATGATAGCCACGTGATGTGTGCATGATCAGTTATGTGAGCAGAGTATGATCAGCCACGTGATCAGTGCATGAGTGCCACGTGATCAGTACATGATATGTCACGTAACAGGTGTGTGATCAGCCACGTGAACAGTGCATGTTCAGCCAAGTGATCAGTGCATGATAGCCACGTGATCAGTGCATGATCAGTTACCTGAGCATTGTATGATCAGCCACGTGATCAGTGCATGATAGCCACGTGATGTGTGCATGATGAGTTACGTGAGCAGAGTATGATCAGCCACGTGATCAGTGCATGAGTGCCACGTGATCAGTGCATGATCAGTCACGTGACAGGTGTGTGATCAGCCACGTGAACAGTGCATGTTTAGCCACGTGCTCAGTGCATGATAGCCACGTGATTAGTGCATGATCAGTTACGTGAACAGTGTATGATCAGCCACGAGAGCAGTGCATGATCAGACACGTGAACAGTGTATGATCAAACACGTGATCAGTGCATGATATCCACGTGATCAGTGCATGATCAGTCTCGTGAACAGTGCATGATCAGTCACGTGATCAGTGTATGATCAGCCACGTGATCAGTGCATGATAGCCTCGTGATCTGTGCATGATGAGTCTCGTGAAGAGTGCATGATCAGTCACGTGATCAGTGTATGATCAGCCAATTGATCAGTGCATGATCAATTACGTGATCAGTGCATGATCAGTCATGTGACCAGTACATGGTAGCTATGTGAACATTGTATGATCAGCCACGTAAGCAGTGCATGATAGACACGTGATCAGTGCATGATCAATCACGTGATCACTACATGATCAGTCACGTGATCAGTGCATGATCAATTATGGTACCATTGCATGATCAGTCACGTGACCAGTACATGTAAGCTACGTGATCATTGCAGGATCAGCCACGTGAGCACTGCATGATAGACACGTGATTAGTGCATGATCAGCTACGTGAGCAGTGTATGATCAGCCACGTCATCAGCGCATGATCAGACACGTGAACAGTGTATGATCAGCCACGTGATCAGTGCATGATACCTACGTGATCAGTTCATGATTAGTCACCTGATCTGTGCATGACAGGCACGTAATCAGTGCATGATATCCACGTGATCAGTGAATTATAGCCCCGTGATCAGTTCATGATTAGTCACGTAATCTGTGCATGACCAGAAACTTGAACAGTGTATGATCAGCCAAGTAATCAGGGCATTATAGCCACGTGATCAGTGCATGATCAGTCAAGTGATCAGTGCGTGAGCAGTCACGTGATCAGTGCATGATGAGCCCCGTGATCAGTGCTGGATCAATTACATGATCAGTGCATGATCAGTCAGGTGACCAGTACATGGTTGCTACGTGATCATTGCATGATCACCCACGTGAGGAGAGCATGATAGCCACGTGATCCGTGCATGATCAGTCACGTGATCAGTACATGATCAGTCACGGGAACAGTGCATGATCATTTACGTGATCTGTGCATGATCAGTCGCGTGAACAGTATATGGTAGCTACGTGATCATTGCATGACCAGACACGTGAGCAGTGCATGATCAGCCACATGATCAGTGAATGACCAGGCACATGATCAGTGTATGACCAGCCAAATGATCAGTGCATGATAGCCACGTGATCAGTGCATGATCAGTCATGTGATCAGTGCATGGTCAGTCACGTGATCAGTGCATGATCATGTACGTGATCAGTGCATGTGGAGTCATGTAGTCAATGCATGATAGGGCCGCAATCAGTGCACGATCAGTCCCGTGATGAGTGTATGATCAGCCAAGTGACCAGTGCAAGATAGCTACGTGATCAGTGCCTGATCAGTCACATGATCAGTGCATGATCAGCCACGTCATCAGTGCATGATAACCACGTGAGCAGTGCATGCGCAATCACGTGATATGTGCATGAGAGCCACGTGATCAGTGCATGATCAGTCACGTGATAGGTGTGTGATCAGCCATGTGAACAGTGCATGCTCAGTCACGTGATCAGGGCCTGCTGAGCTGCGTGATTACTGTCTGCTCATCTGCTTGACAATTTCCAGCTGAGCTGCACGATTCCTGCCTGTCATCTCCTTGACAATTGCCACCTCTGCTGCGTAATTCCTGCCTGTTCATCTACTTGATTATTGCCAGCTGAGCAGCATGATTTCTCAGAGCTGAGTTCCATGATTATAGCCTGCTGACTGATTCCTGCCTACTCAGCTCTATGTCATTGCCTTCAGAGGCACATGATCAGTGTGTGCCACCAAACATGATCAGCACATGATCAGTCACATGATCAATGCATGATAAGCCAGGTGATCAGTGCATGATCAATTATGTGATCAGTGCATGATCAGTCATGTGACCAGTACATGGTAGCTGCGTGACCATTGCATGATCAGCCACGTGAGCAGTGCATGATAGCCACGTGATCAGTGCATGATCAGTCACGTGATCTGTGCATGATCAGTCACGTGATCTGTGCATGATCAGTCACGTGATCAGTGCATGATCAATTACCTGATCAGTGCATGATCAGTCACGTGACCAGTGCATGGTAGCTACGTGATCATTGCATGATCAGCCACGTGAGCAGTGCATGATAGCCACGTGATCAGTGCATGATCAGCCACGTGATCAGTGCATGATCAGTCACGTGACCAGTGCATGATCAGCCACGTGATCAGTGCATGATCAGCCACGTGAATTGTGCATGATAGCCACGTGATCAGTGCATGATCAGTCACATGATACGTATGTGATCAGCCACGTGACCAGTGCATGATATCAGTGCATGATAGCCACGTGATCAGTGCATGATCAGTCACGTGATCAGTGCATGATCAGCCACGTGATCAGTGCATGATCAGCCACGTGATCAGTGCATGATCAGTCACGTGATCAGTGCATGATCAGCCACGTGATCAGTGCATGATCAGTCACGTGACCAGTACATGGTAGCTACGTGATCATTGCATGATCAGCCACGTGATCTGTCCATGATAGCCAAGTGATCAGTGCATGATCAGTCTCGTGATACGTGTGTGATCAGCCACGTGACCAGTGCATGATATCAGTGCATGATCAGCAACGTGATCAGTGAATGATCAGTCACGAGACCAGTACATGGTAGCTACGTGATCATTGCATGATCAGCCACGTGATCTGTGCATGACAGCCACGTGATTAGTGCATGATCAGTCACGTGATACATGTGTGATCAGCCACGTGATCAGTGCATGATATCCACGTGATCAGTGCAGGATAGCCACGTGATCACTTCATGATTAGTCACGTGATCTGTACATGATCAGTCACGTGATACGTGTCTGATCAGCCACCGGATCAGCGTGATGAGCCATGTGATCAGTACAGGATCAATTACGTGATCAGTGCATGATCAGTCACGAGACCAGTACATGGTTGCTACGTGATCGTTGCATGATCAGCCACGTGAGCAGAGCATGATAGCCACGTGATCAGTGCATTATCAATCACATGATCAGTACATGATCAGTCACGTGAAGAGTGCATGATCATTTACGAGATCTGTGCATGATCAGTCACTTGACCAGTATATGGTAGCTTCGTGATCATTCCATGAAGAACCACGTGAGCAGTGCCTGATAGCCACGTGATGTGTGCATGATGAGTAACGTGAGCAGAGTATGATCAGCCACGTGATCAGTGCATGAGTGCCAGGTGATCAGTGCATGATATGTCACGTGACAGGTGTGTGATCAGAAACGTGATCAGTGCATGTTCAGCCACGTATTCAGTGCACGATAGCCACGTGATCAGTGCATGATCAGTTACGTGAGCAGTGTATGATCAGCCTCGTGATCAGTGCATGGTCAGACACGTGAACAGTGTATGATCAGCCACATGATCAGTGCATGGTCAGACACGTGAACAGTGTATGATCAGCCACGTGATCAGTGCATGATATCCAAGTGATCAGTGCATGATCAATCACGTGATCAGTGTATGATCAGCCACGTGATCAGTGCATGTTCAGCCACGTATTCAGTGCACGATAGCCACGTGATCAGTGCATGATCAATCACGTGATCAGTGTATGATCAGCCACGTGAACAGTGCATGCTCAGTCACGTGATCAGGGCCTGCTGAGCTGCGTGATTACTGTCTGCTCATCTACTTGACATTGCCAGCTAAGCTGCACGATTCCTGCCTGTCATCTGCTTGACAATTGTCAGCTGTGCTGTGTAATTCCTGCCTGCTCAGCTGCTTGATTATTGCCAGCTGAGCAGCATGATTCCTCACAGCTGAGTTCCATGATTATTGCCTGCTGACTGTATGATTCGTGCCTACTCAGCTCTTTGTTTATTGCCTCCAGAGGCACATGATCAGTGTATGATAGCAAAAATGATCAGCGCATGGTCAGTCACATGATCAGCGCCATTAAGTCACGTGATCACTACATGATAGTCATGTGATCAGTCCATGCTCAGTCACGGTATCAGTGCATGTTCAGCCACGTGATCAGTGCATGATATCCACGTGATCAGTGCATGATCAGTTACGTGAACAGTGTATGATCAGCCACGTGAGCAGTGCATGGTGAGACACGTGAACAGCGTATGATCAAACACGTGATCAGTGCATGATATCCAAGTGATCAGTGCATGATCAATCACGTGATCAGTGCATGGTCAGTCACGTGATCAGTGCATGATCATCCACGTGATCAGTGCATGTGGAGTCATGTAGTCAGTGCATGATAGCGCCGTGATCAGTGCACGATCAGTCCCGTGATGAGTGTATGATCAGCCAAGTGATCAGTGCAAGATAGCTACGTGATCAGTGCATGATCAGTCACGCTGATACTTGTGTGATCAGCCACGTGATCAGTGCTTGATATCCACGTGATCAGTGCAGGATAGCCACGTGATCACTTCATGATTATTCACGTGATCTGTACATGATCATTCACGTGAACAGTGCATGATCAGTCATGTGATCAGTGTATGACCAGCCAAGTGATCAGTGCATGATAGCCACGTGATCAGTGCATGATCAATCACGTGATCAGTGCATGATCAGTCACGTGATCAGTGTATGATCAGCCACGTGATCAGTGCATGATCAGCCAAATGATAAGTGCATGACCAATTATGTGATCAGTGCATGATCAGCCACGTGATGAGTGCATGATCAGTCACGTGATCAGTACATGATCAGTCACGTGACCAGTATATGGTAGCTACGTGATCATTCCATGAGGAGCCACGTGAGCAGTGCATGATAGAAACGTGATGTGTGCATGATGTGTTACGTGAGCAGAGTATGATCAGCCACCTGATCAGTGCATGAGTGCCAAGTGATCAGTGCATGATATGTCATGTGACAGGTGTGTGATCAGCCACGTGAACAGTGCATATTCAGCCACGTATTCAGTGCATGATAGCCACGTGATCAGTGCATGATCAGTTACCTGAGCAGTGTATGATCAGGCACGTGATCAGTGCATGGTCAGACATGTGAACAGTGTATGATCAGCCACGTGATCAGTGCATGATATCCAAGTGATCAGTGCATGATCAATCACGTGATAGGTGGGTGGTCAGCTACGTGAACAGTGCATGCTCAGTCACGTGATCAGGGCCTGCTGAGCTGCGTGATTACTGTCTGCTCATCTGCTTGACAATTGCCAGCTGTGCTGCGTAATTACTGCCTGCTCAGCTGCTTGATTATTGCCAGCTGAGCAGCATGATTCCTCACAGCTGAGTTCCATGATTATTGCCTGCTGACTGTTTGATTCGTGCCTACTCAGCTTTTTGTTTATTGCCTCCAGAGGCACATGATCAGTGTATGATAGCAAACATGATCAGCGCATGATCACTCACATGATCAGCGCCATTAAGTCACGTGATCACTACATGATAGTCATGTGATCAGTCCATGCTCAGTCACGGTATCAGTGCATGATCAGCCAGGTGATCAGTGCATGATCTGTCACATGATTAGTTTATGATCATCCAGGTGATCAGTGCATGGGCAGTCATGTGATCAGTGCATAATATAGACGTGATCAGTGCATGATCAGTCTCGTGATCAGTGCATGATAGCCACGTGATCAGTGCATGATCAGTCACCTGATGGGTGTATGATCATTCACGTGACCTGTACATGGTAGCTACATGATCATTGCATAATCAGGCACGTGAGTAGTGCACAATAGCCACGTGATCACTGCATGATCAGTCACGTGAACAGTGCATGATCAGTCATGTGACCAGTACATGGTAGCTGCGTGATCATCGCATGATCAGCCACGTGAGCAGTGCATGATAGCCACGTGATGTGTGCATGATGAGTAACGTGAGCAGAGTATGATCAGCCACGTGATCATTGCATGAGTGCCACGTGATCAGTGCATGATATGTCACGTGACAGGTGTGTGATCAGCCACGTGAAGAGTGCATGTTCAGCCACGTGCTCAGTGCATGATAGCCACGTGATTAGTGCATGATCAGTTACGTGAACAGTGTATGATCAGCCACGAGAGCAGTGCATGATCAGACACGTGAACAGTGTATGATCAAACACGTGATCAGTGCATGATATCCATGTGATCAGTGCATGATCAGTCTTGTGAACAGTGCATTATCAGTCACGTGATCAGTGTATGATCAGCCACGTGATCAGTGCATGATAGCCTCGTGATCTGTGCATGATGAATCTCGTGAAGAGTGCATGATCAGTCACGTGATCAGTGGATGATCAGCCAATTGATCAGTGCATGATCAATTACGTGATCAGTGCATGATCAGTCATGTGACCAGTACATGGTAGCTATGTGAATATTGTATGATCAGCCACGTAAGCAGTGCATGATAGACACGTGATCAGTGCATGATCAATCACGTGATCAGTACATGATCAGTCACGTGATCAGTGCATGATCAATTATGTTACCATTGCATGATCAGTCACGTGACCAGTACATGTAAGCTACGTGATCATTGCAGGATCAGCCACGTGAGCACTGCATGATAGACACGTGATTAGTGCATGATCAGACACGTGAACAGTGTATGATCAGCCACGTGATCAGTGCATGATACCTACGTGATCAGTTCATGATTAGTCACGTGATCTGTGCATGACAGGCACGTAATCAGTGCATGATATCCACGTGATCAGTGAATTATAGACCCGTGATCAGTTCATGATTAGTCACGTAATCTGTGCATGACCAGGAACTTGAACAGTGTATGATCAGCCAAGTAATCAGGGCATTATAGCCACGTGATCAGTGCATGATCAGTCAAGTGATCAGTGCGTGAACAGTCACGTGATCAGTGCATGATGAGCCACGTGATCAGTGCTGGATCGATTACATGATCAGTGCATGATCAGTCAGGTGACCAGTACATGGTTGCTACGTGATCATTGCATGATCACCCACGTGAGGAGAGCATGATAGCCACGTGATCCGTGCATGATCAGTCACGTGATCAGTACATGATCAGTCACGGGAACAGTGCATGATCATTTACGTGATCTGTGCATGATCAGTCGCGTGACCAGTATATGGTAGCTACGTGATCATTGCATGACCAGACACGTGAGCAGTGCATGATCAGCCACATGATCAGTGAATGACCAGGCACATGATCAGTGTATGACCAGCCAAATGATCAGTGCATGATAGCCACGAGATCAGTGCATGATCAGTCATGTGATCAGTTCATGGTCAGTCACGTGATCAGTGCATGATCATGCACGTGATCAGTGCATGTGAAGTCATGTAGTCAAGGCATGATAGGGCCGCAATCAGTGCACGATCAGTCCAGTGATGTGTGTATGATCAGCCAAGTGACCAGTGCAAGATAGCTACGTGATCAGTGCCTGATCAGTCACATGATCAGTGCATGATCAGCCACGTCATCAGTGCATGATAGCCACGTGATCAGTGCATGATCAGCAACATGATCAGCGCATGATGAGTCAGGTGATCAGTGCAGGATTAATTACATGATCAGTGCATAATCAGTCACGTGACCAGTACATGGTTGCTACATGAACATTGCATGATCAGCCACGTGAGCAGTGCATGATAGCCACGTGATCAGTGCGTGATCAGTCACGTGATCAGTACATGATCAGTCACGTGAACAGTGCATGATCATTTACGTGACCTGTGCATGATCAGTCACGTGACCAGTATATGGTAGCTACGTGAACATTGCATGACCAGCCAGGTGAGAAGTGCATGATAGCCACCTGATGTGTGCATGATCAGTTACATGAGCAGAATATGATCAGCCACGTGATCAGTGCATGAATGCCACGTGATCAGTGCATGATCAGTCACGTGACAGGTGTGTGATAAGCCACGTGAACAGTGCATGTTCAGCCACGAGATCAGTGCATGATATCCACGTGATCAGTGCATGATCAGTTACGTGAACAGTGTATGATCAGCCACGTGAGCAGTGCATGGTCAGACACGTGAACAGTGTATGATCAAACACGTCATCAGTGCATGATATCCACGTGATCAGTGCATGATCAGTCTCGTGAACAGTGCATGATAAGTCACCTGATCAGTGTATGATGAATTACGTGATCAGTGCATGATCACTCACGTGACCAGTACATGGTAGCTACGTGATCATTGCATGATCAGCCACGTGAGCAGTGCATGATAGCTGCGTGATCATTGCATGATCTGTGACATGATCAGTGTATGTTTATGCACGTGATAAGTGCATGGGCAGTCAGGTGATCAGTGCATGATACAGACGTGATCAGTGCAAGATCAGTCTCGTGATCAGTGTATGATCAACCACGTGATCAGTGCACGATAGCCAGGTAATGAGTGCAAGATAGCCAGATGATCAGTGCATTATCAGTCACGTTATCAGTGTATGATCAGCCAAGTAATCAGTGCATGATTGCCAACTCATAAGTGCATGATCAGTCACGTGATCAGTGCATGTTCAGCCACATGATCAGTGCATGACCAGGCACATGATCAGTGTATGAGCAGCCAAATGATCAGTGCATGATAGCCACGTGATCAGTGCATGATCAGTCTCGTGATCAGTGCATGATAGCCTCGTGATCACAGCATAATCAGTCACCTGACGGGTGTATGATCATTCACGTGACCTTTACATGGTAGCTACATGATCATTGCATGATCAGCCACGTGAATAGTGCATGATAGCCACGTGATCACTGCATGATCTGTCACGTGATCAGTGCATGATCAGTCATGTGACCAGTACATGGTAGCTGCGTGATCATCGCATGATCAGCCACGTGAGCAGTGCATGATAGCCACGTGATCAGTGCATGATCAGACACGAGATCAGTGCATGATCAGTCACGTGATCAGTGCATGTTCAGCCACATGATCAGTGCATGATCAGTCACGTGATCAGTGCATGATCAGTCACATGATCAGTGCATGATCAGTCACGTGATAGGAGTGTGATCAGCCACGTGAACAGTGCATGCTCAGTCACGTAATCAGAGCCTGCTGAGCTGCGTGATTACTGTCTGCTCATCTGCTTGACAATTTCCAGCTGAGCTGCACGATTCCTGCCTGTCATCTCCTTGACAATTGCCACCTGTGCTGCGTAATTCCTGCCTGCTCATCTACTTGATTATTGCCAGCTGAGCAGCATGATTTCTCAGAGTTGAGTTCCATGATTATAGCCTGCTGACTGATTCCTGCCTACTCAGCTCTATGTTCATTGCCTCCAGAGGCACATGATCAGTGTGTGACACCAAACATGATCAGCACATGATCAGTCACATAATCAATGCATGATAAGCCCGGTGATCAGTGCATGATCAATTATGTGATCAGTGCATGATCAGTCATGTGACAGTACATGGTAGCTGCGTGATCATTGCATGATCAGCCACGTGAGTAGTGCATGATAGCCACGTGATCAGTGCATGATCAGTCACGTGATCTGGGCATGATCAGTCACGTGATCTGTGCATGATCAGTCACGTGATCAGTGCATGATCAGTTACCTGATCAGTGCATGATCAGTCACGTGACCAGTGCATGGTAGCTACGTGATCATTGCAGGATCAGCCACGTGATCAGTGCATGATAGCCACGTGATCAGTGCATGATAGCCACGTGGTCAGTGCATGATCAGTCACGTGATACATGTGTGATCAGCCACGTGATCAGTGCATGTTATCCACGTGATCAGTGCAGGATAGCCACGTGATCACTTCATGTTTATTTACGTGATCTGTACATAATCAGTCACGTGATACGTGTCTGATCAGCCACCGGTTCAGTGCGTGATGAGCCACGTGTTCAGTGCAGGATCAATTACGTGATCAGTGCATGATCAGTCACGAGACCAGTACATGGTTGCTACGTGATCGTTGCATGATCAGCCATGTGAGCAGAGCATGATAGCCACGTGATCAGTGCATTATCAATCACATGATCAGTACATGATCAGTCACGTGAACAGTGCATGATCATTTACGCGATCTGTGCATGATCAGTCACGTGACCAGTATATGGTAGCTACGTGAACGTTGCATGACCAGCCAGGTGAGAAGTGCACGATAGCTACCTGATGTGTGCATGATCAGTTACGTGAGCAGAGTACGATCAGCCACGTGATCAGTGCATGACAGCCATGTGATCAGTGCATGATCAGTCACGTGATCTGGGCATGATCAGTCACGTGATCTGTGCATGATCAGTCACGTGATCAGTGCATGATCAGTTACCTGTTCAGTGCATGATTAGTCACGTGACCAGAACATAGTAGCTACGTGATCATTGCATGAACAACCGCGTGAGCAGTGCATGATAGCCACGTGATCAGTGCATGATCTGTCACATGATTAGTGTATGATCATCCACGTGATCAGTCCATGGGCAGTCATGTGATCAGTGCATAATATAGACGTGATCAGTGCATGATCAGTCTCGTGATCAGTGCATGATAGCCATGTGATCAGTGCATGACCAGTCACCTGATGGGTGTATGATCATTCACGTGACCTGTACATGGTAGCTACATGATCACTGCATGATCAGCCACGTGAGTAGTGCACGATAGCCACGTGATCACTGCATGATCAGTGACGTGATCAGTGCATGATCAGTCATGTGACCAGTACATGGTAGCTGCGTGATCATCGCATGATCAGCCAAGTGAGCAGTGCATGATAGCCACGTGATGTGTGCATGATCAGTTATGTGAGCAGAGTATGATCAGCCACGTGATCAGTGCATGAGTGCCACGTGATCAGTACATGATATGTCACGTAACAGGTGTGTGATCAGCCACGTGAACAGTGCATGTTCAGCCAAGTGATCAGTGCATGATAGCCACGTGATCAGTGCATGATCAGTTACCTGAGCATTGTATGATCAGCCACGTGATCAGTGCATGGTCAGACACGTGAAAAGTGTATGATCAGCCACGTGATCCGTGCATGATATCCAAGTGATCAGTGCATTATCATCACGTGATCAGTGTATGATCAGCCACGTGAACAGTGCATGCTCAGTCACGTGATCAGGGCCTGCTGAGCTGCGTGATTACTGTCTGCTCATCTGCTTGACAATTGCCAGCTGAGCTGCACGATTCCTGCCTGTCATCTGCTTGACAATTGCCAGCTGTGCTGCGTAATTCCTGCCTGCTCAGCTGCTTGATTATTGCCAGCTGAGCAGCATGATTCCTCACAGCTGAGTTCCATGATTATTGCCTGCTGACTGTTTTATTTGTGCCAACTCAGCTCGTTGTTTATTGCCTCCAGAGGCCCATGATCAGTGTATGATAGCAAACATGATCGGCGCATGATCAGTCACATGATCAACACCATTAAGTCACGTGATCACTACATGATAGTCATGTGATCAGTCCATGCTCAGTCACGGTATCAGTGCATGATCAGCCACGTGATCAGTGCATGATCAGCCAGGTTATCATTTCATAATAGCTATGTGATCAGTTCATGATTTGTCACGTGATCTGTGCATGACCAGGCAGGTGATCAGTGTATGATCAGCTCGTGATCAGTGTATGATCCGTCACCTAATGGGTGTATGATCAGTCACCTGACCGGTACATGGTAGCTACATGATCATTGCATGATCAGCCACGTGAGTAGTGCATGATAGCCACGTGATCAGTGCATGATCAGCAACATGATCAGCGCATGATGAGTCAGGTGATCAGTGCAGGATTAATTACATGATCAGTGCATAATCAGTCACGTGACCAGTACATGGTTGCTACGTGAACATTGCATGATCAGCCACGTGAGCAGTGCATGATAGCCACGTGATCAGTGCGTGATCAGTCACGTGATCAGTACATGATCAGTCACGTGAACAGTGCATGATCATTTACGTGACCTGTGCATGATCAGTCACGTGACCAGTATATGGTAGCTACGTGAACATTGCATGACCAGCCAGGTGAGAAGTGCATGATAGCCACCTGATGTGTGCATGATCAGTTACATGAGCAGAATATGATCAGCCACGTGATCAGTGCATGAATGCCACGTGATCAGTGCATGATCAGTCACGTGACAGGTGTGTGATAAGCCACGTGAACAGTGCATGTTCAGCCACGAGATCAGTGCATGATATCCACGTGATCAGTGCATGATCAGTTACGTGAACAGTGTATGATCAGCCACGTGAGCAGTGCATGGTCAGACACGTGAACAGTGTATGATCAAACACGTCATCAGTGCATGATATCCACGTGATCAGTGCATGATCAGTCTCGTGAACAGTGCATGATAAGTCACCTGATCAGTGTATGATGAATTACGTGATCAGTGCATGATCACTCACGTGACCAGTACATGGTAGCTACGTGATCATTGCATGATCAGCCACGTGAGCAGTGCATGATAGCTGCGTGATCATTGCATGATCTGTGACATGATCAGTGTATGTTTATGCACGTGATAAGTGCATGGGCAGTCAGGTGATCAGTGCATGATACAGACGTGATCAGTGCAAGATCAGTCTCGTGATCAGTGTATGATCAACCACGTGATCAGTGCACGATAGCCAGGTAATGAGTGCAAGATAGCCACATGATCAGTGCATTATCAGTCACGTGATCAGTGTATGATCAGCCAAGTAATCAGTGCATGATTGCCAACTCATAAGTGCATGATCAGTCACGTGATCAGTGCATGTTCAGCCACATGATCAGTGCATGACCAGGCACATGATCAGTGTATGAGCAGCCAAATGATCAGTGCATGATAGCCACGTGATCAGTGCATGATCAGTCTCGTGATCAGTGCATGATAGCCTCGTGATCACAGCATAATCAGTCACCTGACGGGTGTATGATCATTCACGTGACCTTTACATGGTAGCTACATGATCATTGCATGATCAGCCACGTGAATAGTGCATGATAGCCACGTGATCACTGCATGATCTGTCACGTGATCAGTGCATGATCAGTCATGTGACCAGTACATGGTAGCTGCGTGATCATCGCATGATCAGCCACGTGAGCAGTGCATGATAGCCACGTGATCAGTGCATGATCAGACACGAGATCAGTGCATGATCAGTCACGTGATCAGTGCATGTTCAGCCACATGATCAGTGCATGATCAGTCACGTGATCAGTGCATGATCAGTCACATGATCAGTGCATGATCAGTCACGTGATAGGAGTGTGATCAGCCACGTGAACAGTGCATGCTCAGTCACGTAATCAGAGCCTGCTGAGCTGCGTGATTACTGTCTGCTCATCTGCTTGACAATTTCCAGCTGAGCTGCACGATTCCTGCCTGTCATCTCCTTGACAATTGCCACCTGTGCTGCGTAATTCCTGCCTGCTCATCTACTTGATTATTGCCAGCTGAGCAGCATGATTTCTCAGAGGTGAGTTCCATGATTATAGCCTGCTGACTGATTCCTGCCTACTCAGCTCTATGTTCATTGCCTCCAGAGGCACATGATCAGTGTGTGACACCAAACATGATCAGCACATGATCAGTCACATAATAAATGCATGATAAGCCCGGTGATCAGTGCATGATCAATTATGTGATCAGTGCATGATCAGTCATGTGACAGTACATGGTAGCTGCGTGATCATTGCATGATCAGCCACGTGAGCAGTGCATGATAGCCACGTGATCAGTGTATGATCAGTCACGTGATCTGGGCATGATCAGTCACGTGATCTGTGCATGATCAGTCACGTGATCAGTGCATGATCAGTTACCTGATCAGTGCATGATCAGTCACGTGACCAGTGCATGGTAGCTACGTGATCATTGCAGGATCAGCCACGTGATCAGTGCATGATAGCCACGTGATCAGTGCATGATAGCCACGTGATCAGTGCATGATCAGTCACGTGATACGTGTGTGATCAGCCACGTGATCAGTGCATGTTATCCACGTGATCAGTGCAGGATAGCCACGTGATCACTTCATGTTTATTTACGTGATCTGTACATAATCAGTCACGTGATACGTGTCTGATCAGCCACCGGTTCAGTGCGTGATGAGCCACGTGATCAGTTCAGGATCAATTACGTGATCAGTGCATGATCAGTCACGAGACCAGTACATGGTTGCTACGTGATCGTTGCATGATCAGCCATGTGAGCAGAGCATGATAGCCACGTGATCAGTGCATTATCAATCACATGATCAGTACATGATCAGTCACGTGAACAGTGCATGATCATTTACGCGATCTGTGCATGATCAGTCACGTGACCAGTATATGGTAGCTACGTGAACGTTGCATGACCAGCCAGGTGAGAAGTGCACGATAGCTACCTGATGTGTGCATGATCAGTTACGTGAGCAGAGTACGATCAGCCACGTGATCAGTGCATGACAGTCACGTGATCAGTGCATGATCAGTCACGTGATCTGGGCATGATCAGTCACGTGATCTGTGCATGATCAGTCACGTGATCAGTGCATGATCAGTTACCTGATCAGTGCATGATTAGTCACGTGACCAGAACATAGTAGCTACGTGATCATTGCATGAACAACCGCGTGAGCAGTGCATGATAGCCACGTGATCAGTGCATGATCTGTCACATGATTAGTGTATGATCATCCACGTGATCAGTGCATGGGCAGTCATGTGATCAGTGCATAATATAGACGTGATCAGTGCATGATCAGTCTCGTGATCAGTGCATGATAGCCATGTGATCAGTGCATGATCAGTCACCTGATGGGTGTATGATCATTCACGTGACCTGTACATGGTAGCTACATGATCATTGCATGATCAGCCACGTGAGTAGTGCACGATAGCCACGTGATCACTGCATGATCAGTCACGTGATCAGTGCATGATCAGTCATGTGACCAGTACATGGTAGCTGCGTGATCATCGCATGATCAGCCACGTGAGCAGTGCATGATAGCCACGTGATGTGTGCATGATCAGTTATGTGAGCAGAGTATGATCAGCCACGTGATCAGTGCATGAGTGCCACGTGATCAGTACATGATATGTCACGTAACAGGTGTGTGATCAGCCACGTGAACAGTGCATGTTCAGCCACGTGATCAGTGCATGATAGCCACGTGATCAGTGCATGATCAGTTACCTGAGCATTGTATGATCAGCCACGTGATCAGTGCATGGTCAGACACGTGAAAAGTGTCTGATCAGCCACGTGATCAGTGCATGATATCCAAGTGATCAGTGCATGATCATCACGTGATCAGTGTATGATCAGCCACGTGAACAGTGCATGCTCAGTCACGTGATCAGGGCCTGCTGAGCTGCGTGATTACTGTCTGCTCATCTGCTTGACAATTGCCAGCTGAGCTGCACGATTCCTGCCTGTCATCTGCTTGACAATTGCCAGCTGTGCTGCGTAATTCCTGCCTGCTCAGCTGCTTGATTATTGCCAGCTGAGCAGCATGATTCCTCACAGCAGAGTTCCATGATTATTCCCTGCTGACTGTTTTATTTGTGCCAACTCAGCTCGTTGTTTATTGCCTCCAGAGGCCCATGATCAGTGTATGATAGCAAACATGATCGGCGCATGATCAGTCACATGATCAACACCATTAAGTCACGTGATCACTACATGATAGTCAGGTGATCAGTCCATGCTCAGTCACGGTATCAGTGCATGATCAGCCACGTGATCAGTGCATGATCAGCCAGGTTATCATTTCATAATAGCTATGTGATCAGTTCATGATTTGTCACGTGATCTGTGCATGACCAGGCAGGTGATCAGTGTATGATCAGCTCGTGATCAGTGTATGATCCGTCACCTAATGGGTGTATGATCAGTCACCTGACCGGTACATGGTAGCTACATGATCATTGCATGATCAGCCACGTGAGTAGTGCATGATAGCCACGTGATCAGTGCATGATCAGCAACATGATCAGCGCATGATGAGTCAGGTGATCAGTGCAGGATTAATTACATGATCAGTGCATAATCAGTCACGTGACCAGTACATGGTTGCTACGTGAACATTGCATGATCAGCCACGTGAGCAGTGCATGATAGCCACGTGATCAGTGCGTGATCAGTCACGTGATCAGTACATGATCAGTCACGTGAACAGTGCATGATCATTTACGTGACCTGTGCATGATCAGTCACGTGACCAGTATATGGTAGCTACGTGAACATTGCATGACCAGCCAGGTGAGAAGTGCATGATAGCCACCTGATGTGTGCATGATCAGTTACATGAGCAGAATATGATCAGCCACGTGATCAGTGCATGAATGCCACGTGATCAGTGCATGATCAGTCACGTGACAGGTGTGTGATAAGCCACGTGAACAGTGCATGTTCAGCCACGAGATCAGTGCATGATATCCACGTGATCAGTGCATGATCAGTTACGTGAACAGTGTATGATCAGCCACGTGAGCAGTGCATGGTCAGACACGTGAACAGTGTATGATCAAACACGTCATCAGTGCATGATATCCACGTGATCAGTGCATGATCAGTCTCGTGAACAGTGCATGATAAGTCACCTGATCAGTGTATGATGAATTACGTGATCAGTGCATGATCACTCACGTGACCAGTACATGGTAGCTACGTGATCATTGCATGATCAGCCACGTGAGCAGTGCATGATAGCTGCGTGATCATTGCATGATCTGTGACATGATCAGTGTATGTTTATGCACGTGATAAGTGCATGGGCAGTCAGGTGATCAGTGCATGATACAGACGTGATCAGTGCAAGATCAGTCTCGTGATCAGTGTATGATCAACCACGTGATCAGTGCACGATAGCCAGGTAATGAGTGCAAGATAGCCAGATGATCAGTGCATTATCAGTCACGTGATCAGTGTATGATCAGCCAAGTAATCAGTGCATGATTGCCAACTCATAAGTGCATGATCAGTCACGTGATCAGTGCATGTTCAGCCACATGATCAGTGCATGACCAGGCACATGATCAGTGTATGAGCAGCCAAATGATCAGTGCATGATAGCCACGTGATCAGTGCATGATCAGTCTCGTGATCAGTGCATGATAGCCTCGTGATCACAGCATAATCAGTCACCTGACGGGTGTATGATCATTCACGTGACCTTTACATGGTAGCTACATGATCATTGCATGATCAGCCACGTGAATAGTGCATGATAGCCACGTGATCACTGCATGATCTGTCACGTGATCAGTGCATGATCAGTCATGTGACCAGTACATGGTAGCTGCGTGATCATCGCATGATCAGCCACGTGAGCAGTGCATGATAGCCACGTGATCAGTGCATGATCAGACACGAGATCAGTGCATGATCAGTCACGTGATCAGTGCATGTTCAGCCACATGATCAGTGCATGATCAGTCACGTGATCAGTGCATGATCAGTCACATGATCAGTGCATGATCAGTCACGTGATAGGAGTGTGATCAGCCACGTGAACAGTGCATGCTCAGTCACGTAATCAGAGCCTGCTGAGCTGCGTGATTACTGTCTGCTCATCTGCTTGACAATTTCCAGCTGAGCTGCACGATTCCTGCCTGTCATCTCCTTGACAATTGCCACCTGTGCTGCGTAATTCCTGCCTGCTCATCTACTTGATTATTGCCAGCTGAGCAGCATGATTTCTCAGAGGTGAGTTCCATGATTATAGCCTGCTGACTGATTCCTGCCTACTCAGCTCTATGTTCATTGCCTCCAGAGGCACATGATCAGTGTGTGACACCAAACATGATCAGCACATGATCAGTCACATAATAAATGCATGATAAGCCCGGTGATCAGTGCATGATCAATTATGTGATCAGTGCATGATCAGTCATGTGACAGTACATGGTAGCTGCGTGATCATTGCATGATCAGCCACGTGAGCAGTGCATGATAGCCACGTGATCAGTGTATGATCAGTCACGTGATCTGGGCATGATCAGTCACGTGATCTGTGCATGATCAGTCACGTGATCAGTGCATGATCAGTTACCTGATCAGTGCATGATCAGTCACGTGACCAGTGCATGGTAGCTACGTGATCATTGCAGGATCAGC
Organism: Bos javanicus; assembly: GCF_032452875.1. Lineage (NCBI taxonomy): Eukaryota > Metazoa > Chordata > Mammalia > Artiodactyla > Bovidae > Bos > Bos javanicus. The sequence goes on from NW_026893615.1 coordinate 922,221, forward strand.
CACGTGATCAGTGCATGATAGCCACGTGATCAGTGCATGATAGCCACGTGATCAGTGCATGATCAGTCACGTGATACGTGTGTGATCAGCCACGTGATCAGTGCATGTTATCCACGTGATCAGTGCAGGATAGCCACGTGATCACTTCATGTTTATTTACGTGATCTGTACATAATCAGTCACGTGATACGTGTCTGATCAGCCACCGGTTCAGTGCGTGATGAGCCACATGATCAGTTCAGGATCAATTACGTGATCAGTGCATGATCAGTCACGAGACCAGTACATGGTTGCTACGTGATCGTTGCATGATCAGCCATGTGAGCAGAGCATGGTAGCCACGTGATCAGTGCATTATCAATCACATGATCAGTACATGATCAGTCACGTGAACAGTGCATGATCATTTACGTGATCTGTGCATGATCAGTCACGTGACCAGTATATGGTAGCTACGTGAACGTTGCATGACCAGCCAGGTGAGAAGTGCACGATAGCTACCTGATGTGTGCATGATCAGTTACGTGAGCAGAGTACGATCAGCCACGTGATCAGTGCATGACAGCCACGTGATCAGTGCATGATCAGTCACGTGATCTGGGCATGATCAATCACGTGATCTGTGCATGATCAGTCACGTGATCAGTGCATGATCAGTTACCTGATCAGTGCATGATTAGTCACGTGACCAGTAGCATGAACAGCTGCGTGAGCAGTGCATGATCAGCCACGTGATCAGTGCATGATCTGTCACATGATTAGTGATGATCAGTGCATGATGGGCAGTCATGTGATCAGTGCATAATATAGATGTGATCAGTGCATGATCAGTCTCGTGATCAGTGCATGATAGCCATGTGATCAGTGCATGATCAGTCACCTGATGGGTGTATGATCATTCACGTGACCTGTACATGGTAGCTACATGATCATTGCATGATCAGCCACGTGAGTAGTGCACGATAGCCACGTGATCACTGCATGATCAGTCACGTGATCAGTGCATGATCAGTCATGTGACCAGTACATGGTAGCTGCGTGATCATCGCATGATCAGCCACGTGAGCAGTGCATGATAGCCACGTGATGTGTGCATGATCAGTTATGTGAGCAGAGTATGATCAGCCACGTGATCAGTGCATGAGTGCCACGTGATCAGTACATGATATGTCACGTAACAGGTGTGTGATCAGCCACGTGAACAGTGCATGTTCAGCCAAGTGATCAGTGCATGATAGCCACGTGATCAGTGCATGATCAGTTACCTGAGCATTGTATGATCAGCCACGTGATCAGTGCATGGTCAGACACGTGAAAAGTGTATGATCAGCCACGTGATCAGTGCATGATATCCAAGTGATCAGTGCATGATCATCACGTGATCAGTGTATGATCAGCCACGTGAACAGTGCATGCTCAGTCACGTGATCAGGGCCTGCTGAGCTGCGTGATTACTGTCTGCTCATCTGCTTGACAATTGCCAGCTGAGCTGGACGATTCCTGCCTGTCATCTGCTTGACAATTGCCAGCTGTGCTGCGTAATTCCTGCCTGCTCAGCTGCTTGATTATTGCCAGCTGAGCAGCATGATTCCTCACAGCTGAGTTCCATGATTATTGCCTGCTGACTGTTTTATTTGTGCCAACTCAGCTCGTTGTTTATTGCCTCCAGAGGCCCATGATCAGTGTATGATAGCAAACATGATCGGCGCATGATCAGTCACATGATCAACACCATTAAGTCACGTGATCACTACATGATAGTCATGTGATCAGTCCATGCTCAGTCACGGTATCAGTGCATGATCAGCCACGTGATCAGTGCATGATCAGCCAGGTTATCATTTCATAATAGCTATGTGATCAGTTCATGATTTGTCACGTGATCTGTGCATGACCAGGCAGGTGATCAGTGTATGATCAGCTCGTGATCAGTGTATGATCCGTCACCTAATGGGTGTATGATCAGTCACCTGACCGGTACATGGTAGCTACATGATCATTGCATGATCAGCCACGTGAGTAGTGCATGATAGCCACGTGATCAGTGCATGATCAGCAACATGATCAGCGCATGATGAGTCAGGTGATCAGTGCAGGATTAATTACATGATCAGTGCATAATCAGTCACGTGACCAGTACATGGTTGCTACGTGAACATTGCATGATCAGCCACGTGAGCAGTGCATGATAGCCACGTGATCAGTGCGTGATCAGTCACGTGATCAGTACATGATCAGTCACGTGAACAGTGCATGATCATTTACGTGACCTGTGCATGATCAGTCACGTGACCAGTATATGGTAGCTACGTGAACATTGCATGACCAGCCAGGTGAGAAGTGCATGATAGCCACCTGATGTGTGCATGATCAGTTACATGAGCAGAATATGATCAGCCACGTGATCAGTGCATGAATGCCACGTGATCAGTGCATGATCAGTCACGTGACAGGTGTGTGATAAGCCACGTGAACAGTGCATGTTCAGCCACGAGATCAGTGCATGATATCCACGTGATCAGTGCATGATCAGTTACGTGAACAGTGTATGATCAGCCACGTGAGCAGTGCATGGTCAGACACGTGAACAGTGTATGATCAAACACGTCATCAGTGCATGATATCCACGTGATCAGTGCATGATCAGTCTCGTGAACAGTGCATGATAAGTCACCTGATCAGTGTATGATGAATTACGTGATCAGTGCATGATCACTCACGTGACCAGTACATGGTAGCTACGTGATCATTGCATGATCAGCCACGTGAGCAGTGCATGATAGCTGCGTGATCATTGCATGATCTGTGACATGATCAGTGTATGTTTATGCACGTGATAAGTGCATGGGCAGTCAGGTGATCAGTGCATGATACAGACGTGATCAGTGCAAGATCAGTCTCGTGATCAGTGTATGATCAACCACGTGATCAGTGCACGATAGCCAGGTAATGAGTGCAAGATAGCCAGATGATCAGTGCATTATCAGTCACGTGATCAGTGTATGATCAGCCAAGTAATCAGTGCATGATTGCCAACTCATAAGTGCATGATCAGTCACGTGATCAGTGCATGGTCAGTCACGTGATCAGTGCATGATCAGTCACGTGATCAGTGCATGATAGCCACGTGATCAGTGCATGATCAGTTACGTGATCAGTGTATGATCAGTCACGTGATCAGTGCATGGTAGACACGAGAACAGTGTATGATCAGCCACGTGATCGGTGCATGATCATTCACGTGACCTGTACATGATATCTACGTGATCAGTGCATGATCAGCCACGTGAATAGTGCATGATAGCCACGTGATCACTGCATGATCGTCACGTGATCAGTGCATGATCAGTCATGTGACCAGTACATGGTAGCTGCGTGATCATCGCATGATCAGCCACGTGAGCAGTGCATGATAGCCACGGATCAGTGCATGATCAGACAGATCAGTGCATGATCAGCCACGTGATCAGTGCATGGTCAGCCACGTGATCAGTGTATGATCAGCCACGTGATCAGTGCATGATAGCCACGTGATCAGTGCATGATCAGTCACGTGATCAGTGTATGATCAGCCACGTGAATAGTGCATGCTCAGTCACGTGATCAGGGCCTGGTGAGCTGCGTGATTACTGTCTGCTCATCTGCTTGACAATTGCCAGCTGAGCTGCACGATTCCTGCCTGTCATCTGCTTGACAATTGCCAGCTGTGCTGCGTAATTCCTGCCTGCTCAGCTGCTTGATTATTGCCAGCTGAGCAGCATGATTCCTCACAGCTGAGTTCCATGATTATTGCCTGCTGACTGTTTGATTCGTGCCTACTCAGCTCTTTGTTTATTGCCTCCAGAGGCACATGATCAGTGTATGATAGCAAACAGGATCAGCGCATGATCAGTCACATGATCAGTGCCATTAAGTCACGTGATCACTACATGATAGTCATGTGATCAGTCCATGCTCAGTCACGGTATCAGTGCAAGATCAGCCACGTGATCAGTGCATGATCTGTCACATGATTAGTGTATGATCATCCACGTGATCAGTGCATGATCAGTCACGTGATCAGTGCATGATCAGTCACGTGATCAGTGCATGATCAGTCACGTGATCAGTGCATGATCAGTCACCTGACGGGTGTATGATCATTCACGTGACCTGTGCATGGTAGCTACATGATCATTGCATGATCAGTGCATGATAGCCACGTGATCACTGCATGATCAGTCACGTGATCAGTGCATGATCAGTCACGTGATACAGTGCGTGATCAGCCACGTGATCAGTGCATGATAGCCACGTGATCAGTGCATGATAGCCACGTGATCAGTGCATGATCAGTCACGTGATCAGTGCATGATCAGTCACGTGATCAGTGCATGATCAGCCACGTGATCAGTGCATGATAGCCACGTGATCAGTGCATGATCAGTTACGTGATCAGTGCATGATCAGCCACGTGATCAGTGCATGATAGACACGTGATCAGTGCATGATCAGTCACGTGATCAGTGCATGATAGCCACGTGATCAGTGCATGATCAGTCACGTGATCAGTGCATGATCAGTCACGTGATCAGTGCATGATCAGCCACGTGATCAGTGCATGATCAGGCACGTGATCAGTGCATGATAGCCACGTGATCAGTGCATGATCAGCCACGTGATCAGTGCATGATCATTCACGTGATCTGTGCATGATCAGTTACGTGAGCAGTGTATGATCAGCCACGTGAACAGTGCATGACAGCCACGTGATCAGTGCATGATCAGTCACGTGATCAGTGCATGATCAGTCACGTGATCAGTGCATGATCAGCCACGTGATCAGTGCATGATCAGTCACGTGATCAGTGCATGATCAGTCACGTGATCAGTGCATGTAGCCACGTGATCATTGCATGATCAGCCACGTGAGCAGTGCATGATAGCCACGTGATCAGTGCATGATCAGTCACGTGATCAGTGTGTGATCAGCCACGTGATCAGTGCATGATCAGTCACGTGATCAGTGCATGATATAGGCGTGATCAGTGCATGATCAGTCACGTGACCAATGCATGGTAGCCACGTGATCAGTGCATGATCAGTCACGTGATCAGTGTATGATCAGTCACGTGACCAGTACATGGTAGCCACGTGATCATTGCATGATCAGCCACGTGAGTAGTGCATGATAGCCACGTGATCAGTGCATGATCAGTTACGTGATCTGTGCATGATCAGTCACGTGACCAGTACATGGTTGCTACGTGATGCAGCATGATCAGCCACGTGAGCAGTGCATGATAGCCACGTGATCAGTGCATGATCAGTCACGTGATCAGTGTATGATCAGTCACGTGATCAGTGCATGAGTGCCACGTGATCAGTGCATGATATGCCACGTGACAGGTGTGTGATCAGCCACGTGAACAGTGCATGTTCAGCCACGTGATCAGTGCATGATAGCCACGTGATCAGTGCATGATCAGTTACGTGAGCATTGTATGATCAGCCACGTGATCAGTGCATGGTCAGACACGTGAAAAGTGTATGATCAGCCACGTGATCAGTGCATGATATCCAAGTGATCAGTGCATGATCATCACGTGATCAGTGTATGATCAGCCACGTGAACAGTGCATGCTCAGTCACGTGATCAGGGCCTGCTGAGCTGCGTGATTCCTGCCTGTCATCTGCTTGACAATTGCCAGCTGTGCTGCGTAATTCCTGCCTGCTCAGCTGCTTGATTATTGCCAGCTGAGCAGCATGATTCCTCACAGCTGAGTTCCATGATTATTGCCTGCTGACTGTTTTATTTGTGCCAACTCAGCTCGTTGTTTATTGCCTCCAGAGGCCCATGATCAGTGTATGATAGCAAACATGATCAGCGCATGATCAGTCACATGATCAACACCATTAAGTCACGTGATCACTACATGATAGTCATGTGATCAGTCCATGCTCAGTCACGGTATCAGTGCATGATCAGCCACGTGATCAGTGCATGATCAGCCACGTGATCATTGCATAATAGCTATGTGATCAGTTCATGATTTGTCACGTGATCAGTGCATGACCAGTCGTGATCAGTGTATGATCAGCTCGTGATCAGTGCATGATCCGTCACCTAATGGGTGTATGATCATTCACCTGACCTGTACATGGTAGCTACATGATCATTGCATGATCAGCCACGTGAGTAGTGCATGATAGCCACGTGATCACTGCATGATCAGCACGTGATCAGCGCATGATGAGTCAGGTGACCAGTGCATGATTAATTACGTGATCATCGCATGATCAGTCACGTGACAGTGCATGGTTGCCACGTGAACATTGCATGATCAGCCACGTGAGCAGTGCATGATAGCCACGTGATCAGTGCATGATCAGTCACGTGATCAGTACATGATCAGATCAGTGCATGATCAGTCACGTGACCAGTATATGGTAGCTACGTGAACATTGCATGACCAGCCACGTGATGAGTGCATGATAGCCACGTGATCAGTGCATGATCAGTTACGTGAGCAGAATATGATCAGCCACGTGATCAGTGCATGATGCCACGTGATCAGTGCATGATCAGTCACGTGACAGGTGTGTGATAAGCCACGTGAACAGTGCATGTTCAGCCACGTGATCAGTGCATGATATCCACGTGATCAGTGCATGATCAGTCACGTGATCAGTGCATGATCAGCCACGTGATCAGTGCATGGTCAGACCGTGAACAGTGCATGATCAAACACGTGATCAGTGCATGATATCCACGTGATCAGTGCATGATCAGTCACGTGAACAGTGCATGATAAGCCACCTGATCAGTGTATGATGAATTACGTGATCAGTGCATGAACACTCACGTGACCAGTACATGGTAGCTACGTGATCATTGCATGATCAGCCACGTGAGCAGTGCATGATAGCTGCGTGATCATTGCATGATCTGTCACATGATCAGTGTATGTTTATGCACGTGATAAGTGCATGGGCAGTCAGGTGATCAGTGCATGATACAGACGTGATCAGTGCAAGATCAGTCTCGTGATCAGTGTATGATCAACCACGTGATCAGTGCACGATAGCCAGGTAATGAGTGCAAGATAGCCAGATGATCAGTGCATTATCAGTCACGTGATCAGTGTATGATCAGCCAAGTAATCAGTGCATGATTGCCAACTCATAAGTGCATGATCAGTCACGTGATCAGTGCATGATCAGTCACGTGATCAGTGCATGATCAGTCACGTGATCAGTGCATGATAGCCACGTGATCAGTGCATGATCAGTTACGTGAGCAGTGTATGATCAGCCACGTGATCAGTGCATGGTCAGACACGAGAACAGTGTATGATCAGCCACGTGATCAGTGCATGATATCCAAGTGATCAGTGCATGATCAATCACGTGATCAGTGTATGATCAGCCACGTGAATAGTGCATGCTCAGTCACGTGATCAGGGCCTGGTGAGCTGCGTGATTACTGTCTGCTCATCTGCTTGACAATTGCCAGCTGAGCTGCACGATTCCTGCCTGTCATCTGCTTGACAATTACCAGCTGTGCTGCGTAATTCCTGCCTGCTCAGCTGCTTGATTATTGCCAGCTGAGCAGCATGATCCCTCACAGCTGAGTTCCATGATTATTGCCTGCTGACTGTTTGATTCGTGCCTACTCAGCTCTTTGTTTATTGCCTCCAGAGGCACATGATCAGTGTATGATAGCAAACAGGATCAGCGCATGATCAGTCACATGATCAGTGCCATTAAGTCACGTGGTCACTACATGATAGTCATGTGATCAGTCCATGCTCAGTCACGGTATCAGTGCAAGATCAGCCACGTGATCAGTGCATGATCTGTCACATGATTAGTGTATGATCATCCACGTGATCAGTGCATGGGCAGTCATGTGATCAGTGCATGATATAGACGTGATCAGTGCATGATCAGTCTCGTGATCAGTGCATGATAGCCACGTGATCAGTGCATGATCAGTCACCTGACGGGTGTATGATCATTCACGTGACCTGTACATGGTAGCTACATGATCATTGCATGATCAGCCACGTGAATACTGCATGATAGCCACGTGATCACTGCATGATCAGTCACGTGATCAGTGCATGATCAGTCATGTGACCAGTACATGGTAGCTGCGTGATCATCGCATGATCAGCCACGTGAGCAGTGCATGATAGCCACGTGATCAGTGCATGATCAGTCACGTGATCAGTGCATGATCAGTCACGTGATCAGTGCATGATCAGTCACGTGATCAGTGCATGATAGCACGTGATCAGTGCATGATCAGCCACGTGATCAGTGCATGATAGCCACGTGATCAGTGCATGATCAGCCACGTGATCAGTGCATGATCAGTCACGTGATCAGTGCATGATCAGCCACGTGATCAGTGCATGATCAGCCACGTGATCAGTGCATGATCAGCCACGTGATCAGTGCATGATAGCCACGTGATCAGTGCATGATCAGTCACGTGATCAGTGCATGATCAGCCACGTGATCAGTGCATGATCAGTCACGTGATCAGTGCATGATCAGTCACGTGACCAGTACATGGTAGCTACGTGATCATTGCATGATCAGCCACGTGATAGTGCATGATAGCCACGTGATCAGTGCATGATCAGTCACGTGATCAGTGCATGATCAGTCATGTGATCAGTACATGGTAGCTGCGTGATCATGCATGATCAGCCACGTGATCAGTGCATGATAGCCACGTGATCAGTGCATGATCAGCCACGTGATCAGTGCATGATCAGTCACGTGATCAGTGCATGATCAGCCACGTGATCAGTGCATGATCAGCCACGTGATCAGTGCATGATCAGTCACGTGATCAGTGCATGATCAGTCACGTGATAGGAGTGTGATCAGCCACGTGAACAGTGCATGCTCAGTCACGTGATCAGGGCCTGCTGAGCTGCGTGATTACTGTCTGCTCATCTGCTTGACAATTGCCAGCTGAGCTGCACGATTCCTGCCTGTCATCTCTTGACAATTGCCAGCTGTGCTGCGTAATTCCTGCCTGCTGCTCTTGATTATTGCCAGCTGAGCAGCATGATTTCTCACAGCTGAGTTCCATGATTATAGCCTGCTGACTGATTCCTGCCTACTCAGCTCTTTGTTCATTGCCTCCAGAGGCACATGATCAGTGTATGATAGCAAACATGATCAGCACATGATCAGTCACATGATCAGTGCATGATAAGCCACGTGATCAGTGCATGATCAATTGTGATCAGTGCATGATCAGTCACGTGACAGTGCATGGTAGCTGCGTGATCAGTGCATGATCAGCCACGTGATCAGTGCATGATAGCCACGTGATCAGTGCATGATCAGTCACGTGATCAGTGCATGATCAGTCACGTGATCAGTGCATGATCAGTCACGTGATCAGTGCATGATCAGTCACGTGATCAGTGCATGATCAGTCACGTGATCAGTGCATGATCAGCCACGTGATCAGTGCATGATAGCCACGTGATCAGTGCATGATCAGTCACGTGATCAGTGCATGATCAGTCACGTGATCAGTGCATGATCAGTCACGTGACAGTGCATGATCAGCCACGTGATCAGTGCATGATCAGCCACGTGATCAGTGCATGATAGCCACGTGATCAGTGCATGATCAGTCACGTGATCAGTGCATGATCAGCCACGTGATCAGTGCATGATCAGACACGTGATCAGTGTATGATCAGCCACGTGATCAGTGCATGATATCCACGTGATCAGTGCATGATCAGTCACGTGATCAGTGCATGATCAGTCACGTGATCAGTGCATGATCAATTACGTGATCAGTGCATGATCAGTCACGTGACCAGTGCATGGTAGCTACGTGATCATTGCATGATCAGCCACGTGATCAGTGCATGATAGCCACGTGATCAGTGCATGATCAGTGACATGATCAGTGTATGATCAGCACGTGATCAGTGCATGATCAGTCACGTGATCAGTGCATGATCAGACGTGATCAGTGCATGATCAGTCACGTGATCAGTGCATGATCAGCCACGTGATCAGTGCATGATAGCCACGTGATCAGTGCATGATAGCCAGTGATCAGTGCATGATCAGTCACGTGATCAGTGCATGATCAGCCACGTGATCAGTGCATGATTGCCACGTGATCAGTGCATGATCAGTCACGTGATCAGTGCATGATCAGCCACGTGATCAGTGCATGATCAGCCACGTGATCAGTGCATGATCAGCCACGTGATCAGTGCATGATAGCCACGTGATCAGTGCATGATCAGTCACGTGATCAGTGCATGATAGCCACGTGATCAGTGCATGATCAGTCACGTGATCAGTGTATGATCATTCACGTGACCAGTACATGGTAGCTACATGATCATTGCATGATCAGCCACGTGATAGTGCATGATAGCCACGTGATCAGTGCATGATCAGTCACGTGATCAGTGCATGATCAGTCATGTGACCAGTACATGGTAGCTGCGTGATCATGCATGATCAGCCACGTGATCAGTGCATGATAGCCACGTGATCAGTGCATGATCAGACACGTGATCAGTGCATGATCAGTCACGTGATCAGTGCATGATCAGCCACGTGATCAGTGCATGATCAGTCACGTGATCAGTGCATGATCAGTCACGTGATCAGTGCATGATCAGTCACGTGATCAGTGTGATCAGCCACGTGAACAGTGCATGCTCAGTCACGTGATCAGGCCTGCTGAGCTGCGTGATTACTGTCTGCTCATCTGCTTGACAATTGCCAGCTGAGCTGCACGATTCCTGCCTGTCATCTGCTTGACAATTGCCACCTGTGCTGCGTAATTCCTGCCTGCTCAGCTACTTGATTATTGCCAGCTGAGCAGCATGATTTCTCAGAGGTGAGTTCCATGATTATAGCCTGCTGACTGATTCCTGCCTACTCAGCTCTTTGTTCATTGCCTCCAGAGGCACATGATCAGTGTATGACACCAAACATGATCAGCACATGATCAGTCACATGATCAGTGCATGATAAGCCACGTGATCAGTGCATGATAGTCATGTGATCAGTGCATGATCAGTCACGTGACAGTGCATGGTAGCTGCGTGATCAGTGCATGATCAGCCACGTGATCAGTGCATGATAGCCACGTGATCAGTGCATGATCAGTCACGTGATCAGTGCATGATCAGTCACGTGATCAGTGCATGATCAGTCACGTGATCAGTGCATGATCAGTCACGTCAGTGCATGATCAGTCACGTGACCAGTGCATGATAGCTACGTGATCATTGCATGATCAGCCACGTGATCAGTGCATGATAGCCACGTGATCAGTGCATGATAGCCACGTGATCAGTGCATGATCAGTCACGTGATCGTGTGTGATCAGCCACGTGATCAGTGCATGATATCCACGTGATCAGTGCATGATGCCACGTGATCAGTGCATGATCATTCACGTGATCAGTGCATGATCAGTCACGTGATCAGTGTCATGATCAGCCACGTGATCAGTGCATGATGAGCCACGTGATCAGTGCATGATCAATTACGTGATCAGTGCATGATCAGTCACGTGACCAGTACATGGTTGCTACGTGATCAGTGCATGATCAGCCACGTGATCAGTGCATGATAGCCACGTGATCAGTGCATGATCAGTCACGTGATCAGTGCATGATCAGTCACGTGATCAGTGCATGATCAGTCACGTGATCAGTGCATGATCAGTCACGTGACCAGTATATGGTAGCTACGTGATCAGCCACGTGATCAGTGCATGATAGCCACGTGATGTGTGCATGATCAGTTACGTGAGCAGTGTATGATCAGCCACGTGATCAGTGCATGACAGCCGTGATCAGTGCATGATCAGTCACGTGATCAGTGCATGATCAATCACGTGATCAGTGCATGATCAGTCACGTGATCAGTGCATGATCAGTCACGTGATCAGTGCATGATCAGTCACGTGATCAGTGCATGTAGCTACGTGATCAGTGCATGATCAGCCACGTGATCAGTGCATGATAGCCACGTGATCAGTGCATGATCAGTCACATGATCAGTGTATGATCATCCACGTGATCAGTGCATGGGCAGTCATGTGATCAGTGCATGATATAGACGTGATCAGTGCATGATCAGTCACGTGATCAGTGCATGATAGCCACGTGATCAGTGCATGATCAGTCACCTGATCAGTGTATGATCATTCACGTGACCAGTACATGGTAGCTACATGATCATTGCATGATCAGCCACGTGATAGTGCATGATAGCCACGTGATCAGTGCATGATCAGTCACGTGATCAGTGCATGATCAGTCATGTGACCAGTACATGGTAGCTGCGTGATCATGCATGATCAGCCACGTGAGCAGTGCATGATAGCCACGTGATGTGTGCATGATCAGTTACGTGAGCAGAGTATGATCAGCCACGTGATCAGTGCATGAGTGCCACGTGATCAGTGCATGATATGTCACGTGACAGGTGTGTGATCAGCCACGTGAACAGTGCATGTTCAGCCACGTGATCAGTGCATGATAGCCACGTGATCAGTGCATGATCAGTTACGTGAGCAGTGTATGATCAGCCACGTGATCAGTGCATGGTCAGACACGTGATCAGTGTATGATCAGCCACGTGATCAGTGCATGATATCCAAGTGATCAGTGCATGATCATCACGTGATCAGTGTATGATCAGCCACGTGAACAGTGCATGCTCAGTCACGTGATCAGGGCCTGCTGAGCTGCGTGATTCCTGCCTGTCATCTGCTTGACAATTGCCAGCTGTGCTGCGTAATTCCTGCCTGCTCAGCTGCTTGATTATTGCCAGCTGAGCAGCATGATTCCTCACAGCTGAGTTCCATGATTATTGCCTGCTGACTGTTTGATTTGTGCCTACTCAGCTCTTTGTTTATTGCCTCCAGAGGCACATGATCAGTGTATGATAGCAAACATGATCAGCGCATGATCAGTCACATGATCACCATTAAGTCACGTGATCACTACATGATAGTCATGTGATCAGTCCATGCTCAGTCACGGTATCAGTGCATGATCAGCCACGTGATCAGTGCATGATCAGCCACGTGATCAGTTCATGATAGCCATGTGATCAGTGCATGATCAGTCACGTGATCAGTGCATGATCAGTCACGTGATCAGTGCATGATCAGCTCGTGATCAGTGCATGATCAGTCACCTGATGGGTGTATGATCAGTCACGTGACCAGTACATGGTAGCTACATGATCATTGCATGATCAGCCACGTGAGTAGTGCATGATAGCCACGTGATCAGTGCATGATCAGCACGTGATCAGTGCATGATCAGTCACGTGATCAGTGCATGATCAGTGCATGATCATCAGTGATGCATGGTAGCTACGTGATCATTGCATGATCAGCCACGTGATCAGTGCATGATAGCCACGTGATCAGTGCATGATCAGTCACGTGATCAGTGCATGATCAGTCACGTGATCAGTGCATGATCATTTACGTGATCAGTGCATGATCAGTCACGTGATCAGTGCATGATAGCTACGTGATCATTGCATGATCAGCCACGTGATCAGTGCATGATAGCCACGTGATCAGTGCATGATCAGTTACATGATCAGTGCATGATCAGCCACGTGATCAGTGCATGATGCCACGTGATCAGTGCATGATCAGTCACGTGACAGTGCATGATCAGCCACGTGATCAGTGCATGATCAGCCACGTGATCAGTGCATGATAGCCACGTGATCAGTGCATGATCAGTTACGTGATCAGTGTATGATCAGCCACGTGATCAGTGCATGATCAGCACGTGATCAGTGCATGATCAGCCACGTGATCAGTGCATGATATCCACGTGATCAGTGCATGATCAGTCACGTGATCAGTGCATGATCAGTCACGTGATCAGTGCATGATTACGTGATCAGTGCATGATCAGTCACGTGACCAGTACATGGTAGCTACGTGATCATTGCATGATCAGCCACGTGAGCAGTGCATGATAGCTGCGTGATCAGTGCATGATCAGTGACATGATCAGTGCATGATCAGCACGTGATCAGTGCATGATCAGTCACGTGATCAGTGCATGATCAGACGTGATCAGTGCATGATCAGTCACGTGATCAGTGTATGATCAACCACGTGATCAGTGCATGATAGCCACGTAATCAGTGCATGATAGCCAGTGATCAGTGCATGATCAGTCACGTGATCAGTGTATGATCAGCCACGTGATCAGTGCATGATTGCCAACTGATCAGTGCATGATCAGTCACGTGATCAGTGCATGATCAGCCACGTGATCAGTGCATGATCAGCCACGTGATCAGTGCATGATAGCCACGTGATCAGTGCATGATCAGTTACGTGAGCAGTGTATGATCAGCCACGTGATCAGTGCATGGTCAGACGTGAACAGTGTATGATCAGCCACGTGATCAGTGCATGATATCCACGTGATCAGTGCATGATCAGTCACGTGATCAGTGTATGATCAGCCACGTGAATAGTGCATGCTCAGTCACGTGATCAGGGCCTGGTGAGCTGCACGATTCCTGCCTGTCCTCTGCTTGACAATTGCCAGCTGTGCTGCGTAATTCCTGCCTGCTCAGCTGCTTGATTATTGCCAGCTGAGCAGCATGATTCCTCACAGCTGAGTTCCATGATTATTGCCTGCTGACTGTTTGATTCGTGCCTACTCAGCTCTTTGTTTATTGCCTCCAGAGGCACATGATCAGTGTATGATAGCAAACAGGATCAGTGCATGATCAGTCACATGATCAGTGCCATTAAGTCACGTGATCACTACATGATAGTCATGTGATCAGTCCATGCTCAGTCACGGTATCAGTGCATGATCAGCCACGTGATCAGTGCATGATCTGTCACATGATTAGTGTATGATCATCCACGTGATCAGTGCATGGGCAGTCATGTGATCAGTGCATGATATAGACGTGATCAGTGCATGATCAGTCTCGTGATCAGTGCATGATAGCCACGTGATCAGTGCATGATCAGTCACCTGACGGGTGTATGATCATTCACGTGACCTGTACATGGTAGCTACATGATCATTGCATGATCAGCCACGTGATAGTGCATGATAGCCACGTGATCACTGCATGATCAGTCACGTGATCAGTGCATGATCAGTCATGTGACCAGTACATGGTAGCTGCGTGATCATGCATGATCAGCCACGTGAGCAGTGCATGATAGCCACGTGATCAGTGCATGATCAGTCACGTGATCAGTGCATGATCAGTCACGTGATCAGTGCATGATCAGTCACGTGACCAGTGCATGGTAGCCACGTGATCAGTGCATGATCAGCCACGTGATCAGTGCATGATAGCCACGTGATCAGTGCATGATCAGCCACGTGATCAGTGCATGATCAGTCACGTGATCAGTGCATGATCAGCCACGTGATCAGTGCATGATCAGCACGTGATCAGTGCATGATCAGCCACGTGATCAGTGCATGATAGCCACGTGATCAGTGCATGATCAGTCACGTGATCAGTGCATGATAGCCACGTGATCAGTGCATGATCAGTCACGTGATCAGTGCATGATCAGTCACGTGACCAGTACATGGTAGCTACATGATCAGTGCATGATCAGCCACGTGATCAGTGCATGATAGCCACGTGATCAGTGCATGATCAGTCACGTGATCAGTGCATGATCAGTCACGTGATCAGTACATGATAGCTGCGTGATCAGTGCATGATCAGCCACGTGATCAGTGCATGATAGCCACGTGATCAGTGCATGATCAGTCACGTGATCAGTGCATGATCAGTCACGTGATCAGTGCATGATCAGCCACGTGATCAGTGCATGATCAGCCACGTGATCAGTGCATGATCAGTCACGTGATCAGTGCATGATCAGTCACGTGATCAGTGTGATCAGCCACGTGAACAGTGCATGCTCAGTCACGTGATCAGGGCCTGCTGAGCTGCGTGATTACTGTCTGCTCATCTGCTTGACAATTGCCAGCTGAGCTGCACGATTCCTGCCTGTCATCTGCTTGACAATTGCCAGCTGTGCTGCGTAATTCCTGCCTGCTCAGCTACTTGATTATTGCCAGCTGAGCAGCATGATTTCTCACAGCTGAGTTCCATGATTATTGCCTGCTGACTGATTCCTGCCTACTCAGCTCTTTGTTCATTGCCTCCAGAGGCACATGATCAGTGTATGATAGCAAACATGATCAGTGCATGATCAGTCACATGATCAGTGCATGATAAGCCACGTGATCAGTGCATGATCAGTTATGTGATCAGTGCATGATCAGTCATGACAGTACATGGTAGCTGCGTGATCAGTGCATGATCAGCCACGTGATCAGTGCATGATAGCCACGTGATCAGTGCATGATCAGTCACATGATCAGTGTATGATCATCCACGTGATCAGTGCATGATCAGTCATGTGATCAGTGCATGATATAGACGTGATCAGTGCATGATCAGTCACGTGATCAGTGCATGATAGCCACGTGATCAGTGCATGATCAGTCACGTGATCAGTGCATGATCATTCACGTGACCTGTACATGGTAGCTACATGATCATTGCATGATCAGCCACGTGAGTAGTGCATGATAGCCACGTGATCAGTGCATGATCAGTCACGTGATCAGTGCATGATCAGTCATGTGACCAGTACATGGTAGCTGCGTGATCATGCATGATCAGCCACGTGAGCAGTGCATGATAGCCACGTGATCAGTGCATGATCAGTCACGTGATCAGTGTATGATCAGCCACGTGATCAGTGCATGAGTGATCAGTGCATGATCACGTGTGTGTGATCAGCCACGTGATCAGTGCATGATCAGCCACGTGATCAGTGCATGATCAGCCACGTGATCAGTGCATGATCAGCCACGTGATCAGTGCATGATCAGACACGTGAACAGTGTATGATCAGCCACGTGATCAGTGCATGATATCCAAGTGATCAGTGCATGATCATCACGTGATCAGTGTATGATCAGCCACGTGAACAGTGCATGCTCAGTCACGTGATCAGGGCCTGCTGAGCTGCGTGATTACTGTCTGCTCATCTGCTTGACAATGCCAGCTGAGCTGCACGATTCCTGCCTGTCATCTGCTTGACAATTGCCAGCTGTGCTGCGTGCCTGCTCAGCTGCTTGATTATTGCCAGCTGAGCAGCATGATTCCTCACAGCTGAGTTCCATGATTATTGCCTGCTGACTGTTTGATTCGTGCCTACTCAGCTCTTTGTTTATTGCCTCCAGAGGCACATGATCAGTGTATGATAGCAAACATGATCAGCGCATGATCAGTCACATGATCAGCACCATTAAGTCACGTGATCACTACATGATAGTCATGTGATCAGTCCATGCTCAGTCACGGTATCAGTGCATGATCAGCCACGTGATCAGTGCATGATCAGCCACGTGATCAGTTCATGATAGCTATGTGATCAGTGCATGATTTGTCACGTGATCAGTGCATGATCAGGCACGTGATCAGTGCATGATCAGCTCGTGATCAGTGCATGATCAGTCACCTGATGGGTGTATGATCAGTCACGTGACCAGTACATGGTAGCTACATGATCATTGCATGATCAGCCACGTGAGTAGTGCATGATAGCCACGTGATCAGTGCATGATCAGCACATGATCAGTGCATGATCAGTCACGTGATCAGTGCATGATCAATTACGTGATCAGTGCATGATCAGTCACGTGACCAGTACATGGTAGCTACGTGATCAGTGCATGATCAGCCACGTGATCAGTGCATGATAGCCACGTGA
This sequence comes from Bos javanicus, assembly GCF_032452875.1. Taxonomy (NCBI): domain Eukaryota; kingdom Metazoa; phylum Chordata; class Mammalia; order Artiodactyla; family Bovidae; genus Bos; species Bos javanicus. The sequence goes on from NW_026893615.1 coordinate 940,039, forward strand.
TCAGTGCATGATCAGTCACGTGATCAGTGCATGATCAGTCACGTGATCAGTGCATGATCATTTACGTGATCAGTGCATGATCAGTCACGTGACCAGTATATGGTAGCTACGTGATCAGTGCATGATCAGCCACGTGATCAGTGCATGATAGCCACGTGATGTGTGCATGATCAGTTACATGCAGTGTATGATCAGCCACGTGATCAGTGCATGATGCCACGTGATCAGTGCATGATCAGTCACGTGATCAGTGCATGATCAGCCACGTGATCAGTGCATGATCAGCCACGTGATCAGTGCATGATAGCCACGTGATCAGTGCATGATCAGTTACGTGATCAGTGTATGATCAGCCACGTGATCAGTGCATGATCAGCACGTGATCAGTGCATGATCAGCCACGTGATCAGTGCATGATATCCACGTGATCAGTGCATGATCAGTCACGTGATCAGTGCATGATCAGTCACGTGATCAGTGCATGATCAATTACGTGATCAGTGCATGATCAGTCACGTGACCAGTACATGGTAGCTACGTGATCATTGCATGATCAGCCACGTGATCAGTGCATGATAGCCACGTGATCAGTGCATGATCAGTGACATGATCAGTGCATGATCATGCACGTGATCAGTGCATGATCAGTCACGTGATCAGTGCATGATCAGACGTGATCAGTGCATGATCAGTCACGTGATCAGTGTATGATCAGCCACGTGATCAGTGCATGATAGCCACGTGATGAGTGCATGATAGCCAGATGATCAGTGCATGATCAGTCACGTGATCAGTGTATGATCAGCCACGTGATCAGTGCATGATTGCCACTCATCAGTGCATGATCAGTCACGTGATCAGTGCATGATCAGCCACGTGATCAGTGCATGATCAGCCACGTGATCAGTGCATGATAGCCACGTGATCAGTGCATGATCAGTTACGTGAGCAGTGTATGATCAGCCACGTGATCAGTGCACGGTCAGACACGAGAACAGTGTATGATCAGCCACGTGATCAGTGCATGATATCCAAGTGATCAGTGCATGATCAATCACGTGATCAGTGTATGATCAGCCACGTGAACAGTGCATGCTCAGTCACGTGATCAGGGCCTGCTGAGCTGCGTGATTACTGTCTGCTCATCTGCTTGACAATTGCCAGCTGAGCTGCACGATTCCTGCCTGTCATCTGCTTGACAATTGCCAGCTGTGCTGCGTAATTCCTGCCTGCTCAGCTGCTTGATTATTGCCAGCTGAGCAGCATGATTCCTCACAGCTGAGTTCCATGATTATTGCCTGCTGACTGTTTGATTCGTGCCTACTCAGCTCTTTGTTTATTGCCTCCAGAGGCACATGATCAGTGTATGATAGCAAACAGGATCAGCGCATGATCAGTCACATGATCAGTGCCATTAAGTCACGTGGTCACTACATGATAGTCATGTGATCAGTCCATGCTCAGTCACGGTATCAGTGCATGATCAGCCACGTGATCAGTGCATGATCTGTCACATGATTAGTGTATGATCATCCACGTGATCAGTGCATGGGCAGTCATGTGATCAGTGCATGATATAGACGTGATCAGTGCATGATCAGTCTCGTGATCAGTGCATGATAGCCACGTGATCACAGCATAATCAGTCACCTGACGGGTGTATGATCATTCACGTGACCTGTACATGGTAGCTACATGATCATTGCATGATCAGCCACGTGAATACTGCATGATAGCCACGTGATCACTGCATGATCAGTCACGTGATCAGTGCATGATCAGTCATGTGACCAGTACATGGTAGCTGCGTGATCATGCATGATCAGCCACGTGAGCAGTGCATGATAGCCACGTGATCAGTGCATGATCAGACACGTGATCAGTGCATGATCAGTCACGTGATCAGTGCATGATCAGTCACGTGATCAGTACATGGTAGCCACGTGATCAGTGCATGATCAGCCACGTGATCAGTGCATGATAGCCACGTGATCAGTGCATGATAGCACGTGATCAGTGCATGATCAGTCACGTGATCAGTGCATGATCAGCCACATGATCAGTGCATGATCAGCCACGTGATCAGTGCATGATCAGCCACGTGATCAGTGCATGATAGCCACGTGATCAGTGCATGATCAGTCACGTGATCAGTGCATGATAGCCACGTGATCAGTGCATGATCAGTCACGTGATCAGTGCATGATCAGTCACGTGACCAGTACATGGTAGCTACGTGATCATTGCATGATCAGCCACGTGATAGTGCATGATAGCCACGTGATCAGTGCATGATCAGTCACGTGATCAGTGCATGATCAGTCATGTGACCAGTGCATGGTAGCTGCGTGATCATGCATGATCAGCCACGTGATCAGTGCATGATAGCCACGTGATCAGTGCATGATCAGACGTGATCAGTGCATGATCAGTCACGTGATCAGTGCATGATCAGCCACGTGATCAGTGCATGATCAGTCACGTGATCAGTGCATGATCAGTCACGTGATCAGTGCATGATCAGTCACGTGATCAGTGTGTGATCAGCCACGTGAACAGTGCATGCTCAGTCACGTGATCAGGGCCTGCTGAGCTGCGTGATTACTGTCTGCTCATCTGCTTGACAATTGCCAGCTGAGCTGCACGATTCCTGCCTGTCATCTGCTTGACAATTGCCTGTGCTGCGTAATTCCTGCCTGCTCAGCTGCTTGATTATTGCCAGCTGAGCAGCATGATTTCTCACAGCTGAGTTCCATGATTATAGCCTGCTGACTGATTCGTGCCTACTCAGCTCTTTGTTCATTGCCTCCAGAGGCACATGATCAGTGTATGATACCAAACATGATCAGCACATGATCAGTCACATGATCAGTGCATGATAAGCCACGTGATCAGTGCATGATCAGTCATGTGATCAGTGCATGATCAGTCATGTGACAGTACATGGTAGCCACGTGATCAGTGCATGATCAGCCACGTGATCAGTGCATGATAGCCACGTGATCAGTGCATGATCAGTCACGTGATCAGTGCATGATCAGTCACGTGATCAGTGCATGATCAGTCACGTGATCAGTGCATGATCAGTTACGTGATCAGTGCATGATCAGTCACGTGACCAGTGCATGGTAGCTACGTGATCATTGCATGATCAGCCACGTGATCAGTGCATGATAGCCACGTGATCAGTGCATGATAGCCACGTGATCAGTGCATGATCAGTCACGTGATCGTGCATGATCAGCCACGTGATCAGTGCATGATATCCACGTGATCAGTGCATGATAGCCACGTGATCAGTGCATGATCAGTCACGTGATCAGTGCATGATCAGTCACGTGATCGTGTCTGATCAGCCACGTGATCAGTGCATGATGAGCCACGTGATCAGTGCATGATCAATTACGTGATCAGTGCATGATCAGTCACGTGATCAGTACATGGTTGCTACGTGATCGTTGCATGATCAGCCACGTGATCAGTGCATGATAGCCACGTGATCAGTGCATGATCAGTCACGTGATCAGTGCATGATCAGTCACGTGATCAGTGCATGATCATTACGTGATCAGTGCATGATCAGTCACGTGACCAGTACATGGTAGCTACGTGATCGTTGCATGATCAGCCACGTGAGCAGTGCATGATAGCCACGTGATCAGTGCATGATCAGTCACGTGATCAGTGTATGATCAGCCACGTGATCAGTGCATGACAGCCACGTGATCAGTGCATGATCAGTCACGTGATCAGTGCATGATCAGTCACGTGATCAGTGCATGATCAGTCACGTGATCAGTGCATGATCAGTTACGTGATCAGTGCATGATCAGTCACGTGATCAGTGCATGTAGCTACGTGATCAGTGCATGATCAGCCACGTGATCAGTGCATGATAGCCACGTGATCAGTGCATGATCAGTCACGTGATCAGTGTATGATCAGCCACGTGATCAGTGCATGATCAGTCACGTGATCAGTGCATGATAGCCACGTGATCAGTGCATGATCAGTCACGTGATCAGTGCATGATAGCCACGTGATCAGTGCATGATCAGTCACGTGATCAGTGTATGATCAGCCACGTGATCAGTGCATGATAGCCACGTGATCAGTGCATGATCAGCCACGTGATCAGTGCATGATCAGCCACGTGATCAGTGCATGCTCAGTCACGTGATCAGGGCCTGGTGAGCTGCGTGATTACTGTCTGCTCATCTGCTTGACAATTGCCAGCTGAGCTGCACGATTCCTGCCTGTCATCTGCTTGACAATTGCCAGCTGTGCTGCGTAATTCCTGCCTGCTCAGCTGCTTGATTATTGCCAGCTGAGCAGCATGATTCCTCACAGCTGAGTTCCATGATTATTGCCTGCTGACTGTTTGATTCGTGCCTACTCAGCTCTTTGTTTATTGCCTCCAGAGGCACATGATCAGTGTATGATAGCAAACAGGATCAGCGCATGATCAGTCACATGATCAGTGCCATTAAGTCACGTGATCACTACATGATAGTCATGTGATCAGTCCATGCTCAGTCACGGTATCAGTGCATGATCAGCCACGTGATCAGTGCATGATCTGTCACATGATTAGTGTATGATCATCCACGTGATCAGTGCATGGGCAGTCATGTGATCAGTGCATGATATAGACGTGATCAGTGCATGATCAGTCTCGTGATCAGTGCATGATAGCCACGTGATCACAGCATAATCAGTCACCTGACGGGTGTATGATCATTCACGTGACCTGTACATGGTAGCTACATGATCATTGCATGATCAGCCACGTGAATACTGCATGATAGCCACGTGATCAGTGCATGATCAGTCACGTGATCAGTGCATGATCAGTCATGTGACCAGTACATGGTAGCTGCGTGATCATGCATGATCAGCCACGTGAGCAGTGCATGATAGCCACGTGATCAGTGCATGATCAGTCACGTGATCAGTGCATGATCAGTCACGTGATCAGTGCATGATCAGTCACGTGATCAGTGCATGGTAGCTACGTGATCAGTGCATGATCAGCCACGTGATCAGTGCATGATAGCCACGTGATCAGTGCATGATCAGCCACGTGATCAGTGCATGATCAGTCACGTGATCAGTGCATGATCAGCCACGTGATCAGTGCATGATCAGGCACGTGATCAGTGCATGATCAGCCACGTGATCAGTGCATGATAGCCACGTGATCAGTGCATGATCAGTCACGTGATCAGTGCATGATAGCCACGTGATCAGTGCATGATCAGTCACGTGATCAGTGCATGATCAGTCACGTGACCAGTACATGGTAGCTACGTGATCATTGCATGATCAGCCACGTGATAGTGCATGATAGCCACGTGATCAGTGCATGATCAGTCACGTGATCAGTGCATGATCAGTCACGTGATCAGTGCATGGTAGCTGCGTGATCATGCATGATCAGCCACGTGATCAGTGCATGATAGCCACGTGATCAGTGCATGATCAGACACGTGATCAGTGCATGATCAGTCACGTGATCAGTGCATGATCAGCCACGTGATCAGTGCATGATCAGTCACGTGATCAGTGCATGATCAGTCACGTGATCAGTGCATGATCAGTCACGTGATAGGAGTGTGATGCACGTGAACAGTGCATGCTCAGTCACGTGATCAGGGCCTGCTGAGCTGCGTGATTACTGTCTGCTCATCTGCTTGACAATTGCCAGCTGAGCTGCACGATTCCTGCCGGTCATCTGCTTGACAATTGCCACCTGTGCTGCGTAATTCCTGCCTGCTCATCTACTTGATTATTGCCAGCTGAGCAGCATGATTTCTCAGAGCTGAGTTCCATGATTATAGCCTGCTGACTGATTCCTGCCTACTCAGCTCTATGTTCATTGCCTCCAGAGGCACATGATCAGTGTATGACACCAAACATGATCAGCACATGATCAGTCACATGATCAATGCATGATAAGCCACGTGATCAGTGCATGATCAGTCATGTGATCAGTGCATGATCAGTCATGTGACAGTACATGGTAGCTGCGTGATCAGTGCATGATCAGCCACGTGATCAGTGCATGATAGCCACGTGATCAGTGCATGATCAGTCACGTGATCAGTGCATGATCAGTCACGTGATCAGTGCATGATCAGTCACGTGATCAGTGCATGATCAGTCACGTGATCAGTGCATGATCAGTCACGTGACCAGTGCATGGCTACGTGATCATTGCATGATCAGCCACGTGATCAGTGCATGATAGCCACGTGATCAGTGCATGATAGCCACGTGATCAGTGCATGATCAGTCACGTGATCGTGTGTGATCAGCCACGTGATCAGTGCATGATATCCACGTGATCAGTGCATGATAGCCACGTGATCAGTGCATGATTAGTCACGTGATCAGTGCATGATCAGTCACGTGATACGTGTCTGATCAGCCACGGATCAGTGCGTGATGAGCCACGTGATCAGTGCATGATCAATTACGTGATCAGTGCATGATCAGTCACGTGACCAGTACATGGTTGCTACGTGATCGTTGCATGATCAGCCACGTGAGCAGTGCATGGTAGCCACGTGATCAGTGCATGATCAGTCACGTGATCAGTGCATGATCAGTCACGTGATCAGTGCATGATCATTTACGTGATCAGTGCATGATCAGTCACGTGACCAGTATATGGTAGCTACGTGATCGTTGCATGATCAGCCACGTGATCAGTGCATGATAGCTACGTGATGTGTGCATGATCAGTTACGTGAGCAGTGTATGATCAGCCACGTGATCAGTGCATGACAGCCACGTGATCAGTGCATGATCAGTCACGTGATCAGTGCATGATCAGTCACGTGATCAGTGCATGATCAGTCACGTGATCAGTGCATGATCAGTTACGTGATCAGTGCATGATCAGTCACGTGATCAGTGCATGTAGCTACGTGATCAGTGCATGATCAGCCACGTGATCAGTGCATGATAGCCACGTGATCAGTGCATGATCAGTCACATGATCAGTGCATGATCATCCACGTGATCAGTGCATGATCAGTCACGTGATCAGTGCATGATATAGACGTGATCAGTGCATGATCAGTCACGTGATCAGTGCATGATAGCCACGTGATCAGTGCATGATCAGTCACCTGATCAGTGCATGATCATTCACGTGACCAGTACATGGTAGCTACATGATCATTGCATGATCAGCCACGTGATAGTGCATGATAGCCACGTGATCAGTGCATGATCAGTCACGTGATCAGTGCATGATCAGTCACGTGACCAGTACATGGTAGCTGCGTGATCATGCATGATCAGCCACGTGAGCAGTGCATGATAGCCACGTGATGTGTGCATGATCAGTTACGTGAGCAGAGTATGATCAGCCACGTGATCAGTGCATGAGTGCCACGTGATCAGTGCATGATATGTCACGTGACAGGTGTGTGATCAGCCACGTGAACAGTGCATGTTCAGCCACGTGATCAGTGCATGATAGCCACGTGATCAGTGCATGATCAGTTACGTGAGCAGTGTATGATCAGCCACGTGATCAGTGCATGGTCAGACACGTGAACAGTGTATGATCAGCCACGTGATCAGTGCATGATATCCAAGTGATCAGTGCATGATCATCACGTGATCAGTGTATGATCAGCCACGTGAACAGTGCATGCTCAGTCACGTGATCAGGGCCTGCTGAGCTGCGTGATTACTGTCTGCTCATCTGCTTGACAATTGCCAGCTGAGCTGCACGATTCCTGCCTGTCATCTGCTTGACAATTGCCAGCTGTGCTGCGTAATTCCTGCCTGCTCAGCTGCTTGATTATTGCCAGCTGAGCAGCATGATTCCTCACAGCTGAGTTCCATGATTATTGCCTGCTGACTGTTTGATTCGTGCCTACTCAGCTCTTTGTTTATTGCCTCCAGAGGCACATGATCAGTGTATGATAGCAAACATGATCAGCGCATGATCAGTCACATGATCAGCACCATTAAGTCACGTGATCACTACATGATAGTCATGTGATCAGTCCATGCTCAGTCACGGTATCAGTGCATGATCAGCCACGTGATCAGTGCATGATCAGCCAGGTGATCAGTTCATGATAGCTATGTGATCAGTGCATGATCAGTCACGTGATCAGTGCATGATCAGGCACGTGATCAGTGCATGATCAGCTCGTGATCAGTGCATGATCAGTCACCTGATGGGTGTATGATCAGTCACGTGACCAGTACATGGTAGCTACATGATCATTGCATGATCAGCCACGTGAGTAGTGCATGATAGCCACGTGATCAGTGCATGATCAGCAACGTGATCAGTGCATGATCAGTCACGTGATCAGTGCATGATCAATTACGTGATCAGTGCATGATCAGTCACGTGACCAGTACATGGTTGCTACGTGATCATTGCATGATCAGCCACGTGATCAGTGCATGATAGCCACGTGATCAGTGCATGATCAGTCACGTGATCAGTGCATGATCAGTCACGTGATCAGTGCATGATCATTTACGTGATCAGTGCATGATCAGTCACGTGACCAGTATATGGTAGCTACGTGATCATTGCATGATCAGCCACGTGATCAGTGCATGATAGCCGCGTGATGTGTGCATGATCAGTTACATGAGCAGAATATGATCAGCCACGTGATCAGTGCATGATGCCACGTGATCAGTGCATGATCAGTCACGTGACAGTGTGTGATCAGCCACGTGATCAGTGCATGATCAGCCACGTGATCAGTGCATGATAGCCACGTGATCAGTGCATGATCAGTTACGTGATCAGTGCATGATCAGCCACGTGATCAGTGCATGGTCAGACACGTGATCAGTGTATGATCAGCCACGTGATCAGTGCATGATATCCACGTGATCAGTGCATGATCAGTCACGTGATCAGTGCATGATCAGTCACGTGATCAGTGCATGATCAATTACGTGATCAGTGCATGATCACTCACGTGACCAGTACATGGTAGCTACGTGATCATTGCATGATCAGCCACGTGATCAGTGCATGATAGCTGTGATCAGTGCATGATCAGTGACATGATCAGTGTATGATTGCACGTGATCAGTGCATGATCAGTCACGTGATCAGTGCATGATACAGACGTGATCAGTGCATGATCAGTCACGTGATCAGTGTATGATCAGCCACGTGATCAGTGCATGATAGCCACGTGATCAGTGCATGATAGCCAGTGATCAGTGCATGATCAGTCACGTGATCAGTGCATGATCAGCCACGTGATCAGTGCATGATTGCCACTGATCAGTGCATGATCAGTCACGTGATCAGTGCATGATCAGCCACGTGATCAGTGCATGATCAGGCACGTGATCAGTGCATGATCAGCCACGTGATCAGTGCATGATAGCCACGTGATCAGTGCATGATCAGTCACGTGATCAGTGCATGATAGCCACGTGATCAGTGCATGATCAGTCACCTGATCAGTGTATGATCATTCACGTGACCAGTACATGGTAGCTACATGATCATTGCATGATCAGCCACGTGATAGTGCATGATAGCCACGTGATCAGTGCATGATCAGTCACGTGATCAGTGCATGATCAGTCATGTGACCAGTGCATGGTAGCTGCGTGATCATGCATGATCAGCCACGTGATCAGTGCATGATAGCCACGTGATCAGTGCATGATCAGACGTGATCAGTGCATGATCAGTCACGTGATCAGTGCATGATCAGCCACGTGATCAGTGCATGATCAGTCACGTGATCAGTGCATGATCAGTCACGTGATAGTGTGTGATCAGCCACGTGAACAGTGCATGCTCAGTCACGTGATCAGGGCCTGCTGAGCTGCGTGATTACTGTCTGCTCATCTGCTTGACAATTGCCAGCTGAGCTGCACGATTCCTGCCTGTCATCTGCTTGACAATTGCCACCTGTGCTGCGTAATTCCTGCCTGCTCATCTACTTGATTATTGCCAGCTGAGCAGCATGATTTCTCAGAGCTGAGTTCCATGATTATAGCCTGCTGACTGATTCCTGCCTACTCAGCTCTATGTTCATTGCCTCCAGAGGCACATGATCAGTGTGACACCAAACATGATCAGCACATGATCAGTCACATGATCAGTGCATGATAAGCCCGTGATCAGTGCATGATCAGTCATGTGATCAGTGCATGATCAGTCATGTGACAGTGCATGGTAGCTGCGTGATCAGTGCATGATCAGCCACGTGATCAGTGCATGATAGCCACGTGATCAGTGCATGATCAGTCACGTGATCAGTGCATGATCAGTCACGTGATCAGTGCATGATCAGTCACGTGATCAGTGCATGATCAGTCACGTGATCAGTGCATGATCAGTCACGTGACCAGTGCATGATAGCTACGTGATCATTGCATGATCAGCCACGTGATCAGTGCATGATAGCCACGTGATCAGTGCATGATAGCCACGTGATCAGTGCATGATCAGTCACGTGATACGTGTGTGATCAGCCACGTGATCAGTGCATGATATCCACGTGATCAGTGCATGATAGCCACGTGATCAGTGCATGATTATTCACGTGATCAGTGCATGATCAGTCACGTGATCGTGTCTGATCAGCCACGGATCAGTGCATGATGAGCCACGTGATCAGTGCATGATCAATTACGTGATCAGTGCATGATCAGTCACGTGACCAGTACATGGTTGCTACGTGATCGTTGCATGATCAGCCACGTGAGCAGTGCATGATAGCCACGTGATCAGTGCATGATCAGTCACGTGATCAGTGCATGATCAGTCACGTGATCAGTGCATGATCATTTACGTGATCAGTGCATGATCAGTCACGTGACCAGTATATGGTAGCTACGTGATCGTTGCATGATCAGCCACGTGATCAGTGCATGATAGCCACGTGATGTGCATGATCAGTTACGTGAGCAGTGTATGATCAGCCACGTGATCAGTGCATGACAGCCACGTGATCAGTGCATGATCAGTCACGTGATCAGTGCATGATCAGTCACGTGATCAGTGCATGATCAGTCACGTGATCAGTGCATGATCAGTTACGTGATCAGTGCATGATCAGTCACGTGATCAGTGCATGTAGCTACGTGATCAGTGCATGATCAGCCACGTGATCAGTGCATGATAGCCACGTGATCAGTGCATGATCAGTCACATGATCAGTGTATGATCATCCACGTGATCAGTGCATGATCAGTCATGTGATCAGTGCATGATATAGACGTGATCAGTGCATGATCAGTCACGTGATCAGTGCATGATAGCCACGTGATCAGTGCATGATCAGTCACCTGATGGTGTATGATCATTCACGTGACCTGTACATGGTAGCTACATGATCATTGCATGATCAGCCACGTGAGTAGTGCATGATAGCCACGTGATCAGTGCATGATCAGTCACGTGATCAGTGCATGATCAGTCATGTGACCAGTACATGGTAGCTGCGTGATCATGCATGATCAGCCACGTGAGCAGTGCATGATAGCCACGTGATGTGTGCATGATCAGTTACGTGAGCAGAGTATGATCAGCCACGTGATCAGTGCATGAGTGCCACGTGATCAGTGCATGATATGTCACGTGACAGGTGTGTGATCAGCCACGTGAACAGTGCATGTTCAGCCACGTGATCAGTGCATGATAGCCACGTGATCAGTGCATGATCAGTTACGTGAGCAGTGTATGATCAGCCACGTGATCAGTGCATGGTCAGACACGTGAACAGTGTATGATCAGCCACGTGATCAGTGCATGATATCCAAGTGATCAGTGCATGATCATCACGTGATCAGTGTATGATCAGCCACGTGAACAGTGCATGCTCAGTCACGTGATCAGGGCCTGCTGAGCTGCGTGATTCCTGCCTGTCATCTGCTTGACAATTGCCAGCTGTGCTGCGTAATTCCTGCCTGCTCAGCTGCTTGATTATTGCCAGCTGAGCAGCATGATTCCTCACAGCTGAGTTCCATGATTATTGCCTGCTGACTGTTTGATTTGTGCCTACTCAGCTCGTTGTTTATTGCCTCCAGAGGCACATGATCAGTGTATGATAGCAAACATGATCAGCGCATGATCAGTCACATGATCAGCGCCATTAAGTCACGTGATCACTACATGATAGTCATGTGATCAGTCCATGCTCAGTCACGGTATCAGTGCATGATCAGCCACGTGATCAGTGCATGATCAGCCAGGTGATCAGTTCATGATAGCTATGTGATCAGTGCATGATTTGTCACGTGATCAGTGCATGATCAGGCAGGTGATCAGTGCATGATCAGCCACGTGATCAGTGCATGATCAGTCACCTGATGGGTGTATGATCAGTCACGTGACCAGTACATGGTAGCTACATGATCATTGCATGATCAGCCACGTGAGTAGTGCATGATAGCCACGTGATCAGTGCATGATCAGCACGTGATCAGTGCATGATCAGTCACGTGATCAGTGCATGATCAATTACGTGATCAGTGCATGATCAGTCACGTGACCAGTACATGAGCTACGTGATCAGTGCATGATCAGCCACGTGATCAGTGCATGATAGCCACGTGATCAGTGCATGATCAGTCACGTGATCAGTGCATGATCAGTCACGTGATCAGTGCATGATCATTTACGTGATCAGTGCATGATCAGTCACGTGATCAGTATATGTAGCTACGTGATCATTGCATGATCAGCCACGTGATCAGTGCATGATAGCCACGTGATCAGTGCATGATCAGTTACATGATCAGTGTATGATCAGCCACGTGATCAGTGCATGATGCCACGTGATCAGTGCATGATCAGTCACGTGACAGTGCATGATCAGCCACGTGATCAGTGCATGATCAGCCACGTGATCAGTGCATGATAGCCACGTGATCAGTGCATGATCAGTTACGTGATCAGTGCATGATCAGCCACGTGATCAGTGCATGATCAGACACGTGATCAGTGCATGATCAGCCACGTGATCAGTGCATGATATCCACGTGATCAGTGCATGATCAGTCACGTGATCAGTGCATGATCAGTCACGTGATCAGTGCATGATCAATTACGTGATCAGTGCATGATCAGTCACGTGACCAGTACATGGTAGCTACGTGATCAGTGCATGATCAGCCACGTGAGCAGTGCATGATAGCCACGTGATCAGTGCATGATCAGTGACATGATCAGTGCATGATCATGTGATCAGTGCATGATCAGTCACGTGATCAGTGCATGATCAGACGTGATCAGTGCATGATCAGTCACGTGATCAGTGTATGATCAGCCACGTGATCAGTGCATGATAGCCACGTGATCAGTGCATGATAGCCACGTGATCAGTGCATGATCAGTCACGTGATCAGTGTATGATCAGCCACGTGATCAGTGCATGATTGCCACTGATCAGTGCATGATCAGTCACGTGATCAGTGCATGATCAGCCACGTGATCAGTGCATGATCAGCCACGTGATCAGTGCATGATAGCCACGTGATCAGTGCATGATCAGTTACGTGAGCAGTGTATGATCAGCCACGTGATCAGTGCATGGTCAGACACGTGAACAGTGTATGATCAGCCACGTGATCAGTGCATGATATCCAAGTGATCAGTGCATGATCAATCACGTGATCAGTGTATGATCAGCCACGTGAACAGTGCATGCTCAGTCACGTGATCAGGGCCTGCTGAGCTGCGTGATTACTGTCTGCTCATCTGCTTGACAATTGCCAGCTGAGCTGCACGATTCCTGCCTGTCATCTGCTTGACAATTGCCAGCTGTGCTGCGTAATTCCTGCCTGCTCAGCTGCTTGATTATTGCCAGCTGAGCAGCATGATTCCTCACAGCTGAGTTCCATGATTATTGCCTGCTGACTGTTTGATTCGTGCCTACTCAGCTCTTTGTTTATTGCCTCCAGAGGCACATGATCAGTGTATGATAGCAAACATGATCAGCGCATGATCAGTCACATGATCAGCGCCATTAAGTCACGTGATCACTACATGATAGTCATGTGATCAGTCCATGCTCAGTCACGGTATCAGTGCATGATCAGCCACGTGATCAGTGCATGATCTGTCACATGATTAGTGTATGATCATCCACGTGATCAGTGCATGGGCAGTCATGTGATCAGTGCATGATATAGACGTGATCAGTGCATGATCAGTCTCGTGATCAGTGCATGATAGCCACGTGATCAGTGCATGATCAGTCACCTGATGGGTGTATGATCATTCACGTGACCTGTACATGGTAGCTACATGATCATTGCATGATCAGCCACGTGATAGTGCATGATAGCCACGTGATCACTGCATGATCAGTCACGTGATCAGTGCATGATCAGTCATGTGACCAGTACATGGTAGCTGCGTGATCATGCATGATCAGCCACGTGAGCAGTGCATGATAGCCACGTGATCAGTGCATGAGTGATCAGTGCATGATCAGCCACGTGATCAGTGCATGATGCCACGTGATCAGTGCATGATCAGTCACGTGATCAGTGTGTGATCAGCCACGTGATCAGTGCATGATCAGCCACGTGATCAGTGCATGATAGCCACGTGATCAGTGCATGATCAGTCACGTGATCAGTGCATGATCAGCCACGTGATCAGTGCATGATCAGTCACGTGATCAGTGCATGATCAGCCACGTGATCAGTGCATGATAGCCACGTGATCAGTGCATGATCAGTCACGTGATCAGTGCATGATCAGTCACGTGATCAGTGCATGATAGCTGCGTGATCATGCATGATCAGCCACGTGATCAGTGCATGATAGCCACGTGATCAGTGCATGATCAGCCACGTGATCAGTGCATGATCAGTCACGTGATCAGTGCATGATCAGCCACGTGATCAGTGCATGATCAGTCACGTGATCAGTGCATGATCAGTCACGTGATAGTGTGATCAGCCACGTGAACAGTGCATGCTCAGTCACGTGATCAGGGCCTGCTGAGCTGCGTGATTACTGTCTGCTCATCTGCTTGACAATTGCCAGCTGAGCTGCACGATTCCTGCCTGTCATCTGCTTGACAATTGCCAGCTGTGCTGCGTAATTCCTGCCTGCTCTGCTTGATTATTGCCAGCTGAGCAGCATGATTTCTCAGAGCTGAGTTCCATGATTATTGCCTGCTGACTGATTCGTGCCTACTCAGCTCTTTGTTCATTGCCTCCAGAGGCACATGATCAGTGTATGACAAAACATGATCAGCACATGATCAGTCACATGATCAGTGCATGATAAGCCACGTGATCAGTGCATGATCAGTTATGTGATCAGTGCATGATCAGTCACGTGATCACATGATAGCTGCGTGATCAGTGCATGATCAGCCACGTGATCAGTGCATGATAGCCACGTGATCAGTGCATGATCAGTCACGTGATCAGTGCATGATCAGTCACGTGATCAGTGCATGATCAGTCACGTGATCAGTGCATGATCAGTCACGTGATCAGTGCATGATCAGTCACGTGACCAGTGCATGATAGCTACGTGATCATTGCATGATCAGCCACGTGATCAGTGCATGATAGCCACGTGATCAGTGCATGATAGCCACGTGATCAGTGCATGATCAGTCACGTGATAGTGTGATCAGCCACGTGATCAGTGCATGATATCCACGTGATCAGTGCATGATAGCCACGTGATCAGTGCATGATCAGTCACGTGATCAGTGCATGATCAGTCACGTGATAGTGCATGATCAGCCACGTGATCAGTGCATGATGAGCCACGTGATCAGTGCATGATCAATTACGTGATCAGTGCATGATCAGTCACGTGACCAGTACATGGTTGCTACGTGATCGTTGCATGATCAGCCACGTGAGCAGTGCATGATAGCCACGTGATCAGTGCATGATCAGTCACGTGATCAGTGCATGATCAGTCACGTGATCAGTGCATGATCATTTACGTGATCAGTGCATGATCAGTCACGTGACCAGTGTATGGTAGCTACGTGATCAGTGCATGATCAGCCACGTGATCAGTGCATGATAGCCACGTGATCAGTGCATGATCAGTTACGTGAGCAGTGTATGATCAGCCACGTGATCAGTGCATGGTCAGACACGTGATCAGTGTATGATCAGCCACGTGATCAGTGCATGATATCCACGTGATCAGTGCATGATCATCACGTGATCAGTGTATGATCAGCCACGTGAACAGTGCATGCTCAGTCACGTGATCAGGGCCTGCTGAGCTGCGTGATTACTGTCTGCTCATCTGCTTGACAATTGCCAGCTGAGCTGCACGATTCCTGCCTGTCATCTGCTTGACAATTGCCAGCTGTGCTGCGTAATTCCTGCCTGCTCAGCTGCTTGATTATTGCCAGCTGAGCAGCATGATTCCTCACAGCAGAGTTCCATGATTATTGCCTGCTGACTGTTTGATTCGTGCCTACTCAGCTCGTTGTTTATTGCCTCCAGAGGCACATGATCAGTGTATGATAGCAAACATGATCAGCGCATGATCAGTCACATGATCAGCGCCATTAAGTCACGTGATCACTACATGATAGTCATGTGATCAGTCCATGCTCAGTCACGGTATCAGTGCATGATCAGCCACGTGATCAGTGCATGATCAGCCAGTGATCAGTGCATGATAGCTATGTGATCAGTGCATGATTTGTCACGTGATCAGTGCATGATCAGGCACGTGATCAGTGCATGATCAGCGGCGTGATCAGTGCATGATCAGTCACCTGATGGGTGTATGATCAGTCACGTGACCAGTACATGGTAGCTACATGATCATTGCATGATCAGCCACGTGAGTAGTGCATGATAGCCACGTGATCAGTGCATGATCAGCCACGTGATCAGTGCATGATCAGTCACGTGATCAGTGCATGATCAATTACGTGATCAGTGCATGATCAGTCACGTGACCAGTGCATGGTTGCTACGTGATCAGTGCATGATCAGCCACGTGATCAGTGCATGATAGCCACGTGATCAGTGCATGATCAGTCACGTGATCAGTGCATGATCAGTCACGTGATCAGTGCATGATCAGTCACGTGATCAGTGCATGATCAGTCACGTGATCAGTATATGGTAGCTACGTGATCATTGCATGATCAGCCACGTGATCAGTGCATGATAGCCACGTGATCAGTGCATGATCAGTTACGTGATCAGTGCATGATCAGCCACGTGATCAGTGCATGATGCCACGTGATCAGTGCATGATCAGTCACGTGACAGTGTGTGATCAGCCACGTGATCAGTGCATGATCAGCCACGTGATCAGTGCATGATAGCCACGTGATCAGTGCATGATCAGTTACGTGATCAGTGCATGATCAGCCACGTGATCAGTGCATGATCAGACACGTGATCAGTGCATGATCAGCCACGTGATCAGTGCATGATATCCACGTGATCAGTGCATGATCAGTCACGTGATCAGTGCATGATCAGTCACGTGATCAGTGCATGATCAATTACGTGATCAGTGCATGATCAGTCACGTGACCAGTACATGGTAGCTACGTGATCATTGCATGATCAGCCACGTGATCAGTGCATGATAGCCACGTGATCAGTGCATGATCAGTGACATGATCAGTGTATGATCAGCACGTGATCAGTGCATGATCAGTCACGTGATCAGTGCATGATCAGACGTGATCAGTGCATGATCAGTCACGTGATCAGTGTATGATCAGCCACGTGATCAGTGCATGATAGCCACGTAATCAGTGCATGATAGCCAGTGATCAGTGCATGATCAGTCACGTGATCAGTGTATGATCAGCCACGTGATCAGTGCATGATTGCCACTCATCAGTGCATGATCAGTCACGTGATCAGTGCATGATCAGTCACGTGATCAGTGCATGATCAGCCACGTGATCAGTGCATGATAGCCACGTGATCAGTGCATGATCAGTTACGTGAGCAGTGTATGATCAGCCACGTGATCAGTGCACGGTCAGACACGAGAACAGTGTATGATCAGCCACGTGATCAGTGCATGATATCCAAGTGATCAGTGCATGATCAATCACGTGATCAGTGTATGATCAGCCACGTGAACAGTGCATGCTCAGTCACATGATCAGTGCCTGCTGAGCTGCGTGATTACTGTCTGCTCATCTGCTTGACAATTGCCAGCTGAGCTGCACGATTCCTGCCTGTCATCTGCTTGACAATTGCCAGCTGTGCTGCGTAATTCCTGCCTGCTCAGCTGCTTGATTATTGCCAGCTGAGCAGCATGATTCCTCACAGCTGAGTTCCATGATTATTGCCTGCTGACTGTTTGATTCGTGCCTACTCAGCTCTTTGTTTATTGCCTCCAGAGGCACATGATCAGTGTATGATAGCAAACAGGATCAGCGCATGATCAGTCACATGATCAGTGCCATTAAGTCACGTGATCACTACATGATAGTCATGTGATCAGTCCATGCTCAGTCACGGTATCAGTGCATGATCAGCCACGTGATCAGTGCATGATCTGTCACATGATTAGTGTATGATCATCCACGTGATCAGTGCATGGGCAGTCATGTGATCAGTGCATGATATAGACGTGATCAGTGCATGATCAGTCACGTGATCAGTGCATGATAGCCACGTGATCACAGCATAATCAGTCACCTGACGGGTGTATGATCATTCACGTGACCTGTACATGGTAGCTACATGATCATTGCATGATCAGCCACGTGATAGTGCATGATAGCCACGTGATCAGTGCATGATCAGTCACGTGATCAGTGCATGATCAGTCATGTGACCAGTACATGGTAGCTGCGTGATCATGCATGATCAGCCACGTGAGCAGTGCATGATAGCCACGTGATCAGTGCATGATCAGTCACGTGATCAGTGCATGATCAGTCACGTGATCAGTGCATGATCAGCCACGTGATCAGTGCATGATCAGTCACGTGATCAGTGCATGATCAGTCACGTGATCAGTGCATGGTAGCTGCGTGATCATGCATGATCAGCCACGTGATCAGTGCATGATGCCACGTGATCAGTGCATGATATGTCACGTGACAGTGTGTGATCAGCCACGTGATCAGTGCATGATCAGCCACGTGATCAGTGCATGATAGCCACGTGATCAGTGCATGATCAGTTACGTGAGCAGTGTATGATCAGCCACGTGATCAGTGCATGGTCAGACACGTGAACAGTGTATGATCAGCCACGTGATCAGTGCATGATATCCAAGTGATCAGTGCATGATCATCACGTGATCAGTGTATGATCAGCCACGTGAACAGTGCATGCTCAGTCACGTGATCAGGGCCTGCTGAGCTGCGTGATTACTGTCTGCTCATCTGCTTGACAATTGCCAGCTGAGCTGCACGATTCCTGCCTGTCATCTGCTTGACAATTGCCAGCTGTGCTGCGTAATTCCTGCCTGCTCAGCTGCTTGATTATTGCCAGCTGAGCAGCATGATTCCTCACAGCTGAGTTCCATGATTATTGCCTGCTGACTGTTTGATTCGTGCCTACTCAGCTCTTTGTTTATTGCCTCCAGAGGCACATGATCAGTGTATGATAGCAAACATGATCAGCGCATGATCAGTCACATGATCAGCGCCATTAAGTCACGTGATCACTACATGATAGTCATGTGATCAGTCCATGCTCAGTCACGGTATCAGTGCATGATCAGCCACGTGATCAGTGCATGATCAGCCACGTGATCAGTGCATGATAGCCATGTGATCAGTGCATGATCAGTCACGTGATCAGTGCATGATCAGGCACGTGATCAGTGCATGATCAGCCACGTGATCAGTGCATGATCAGTCACCTGATGGGTGTATGATCAGTCACGTGACCAGTACATGGTAGCTACATGATCATTGCATGATCAGCCACGTGAGTAGTGCATGATAGCCACGTGATCAGTGCATGATCAGCCACGTGATCAGTGCATGATCAGTCACGTGATCAGTGCATGATCATTACGTGATCAGTGCATGATCAGTCACGTGATCAGTGCATGATAGCTACGTGATCAGTGCATGATCAGCCACGTGATCAGTGCATGATAGCCACGTGATCAGTGCATGATCAGTCACGTGATCAGTGCATGATCAGCCACGTGATCAGTGCATGATGCCACGTGATCAGTGCATGATCAGTCACGTGATCAGTGCATGATCAGCCACGTGATCAGTGCATGATCAGCCACGTGATCAGTGCATGATAGCCACGTGATCAGTGCATGATCAGTCACGTGATCAGTGCATGATCAGCCACGTGATCAGTGCATGATCAGCCACGTGATCAGTGCATGATCAGCCACGTGATCAGTGCATGATAGCCACGTGATCAGTGCATGATCAGTCACGTGATCAGTGCATGATCAGTCACGTGATCAGTGCATGATCAGCCACGTGATCAGTGCATGATCAGTCACGTGATCAGTGCATGGTAGCTACGTGATCAGTGCATGATCAGCCACGTGATCAGTGCATGATAGCCACGTGATCAGTGCATGATCAGTCACGTGATCAGTGCATGATCAGCACGTGATCAGTGCATGATCAGTCACGTGATCAGTGCATGATCAGACGTGATCAGTGCATGATCAGTCACGTGATCAGTGCATGATCAGCCACGTGATCAGTGCATGATAGCCACGTGATCAGTGCATGATAGCCACGTGATCAGTGCATGATCAGTCACGTGATCAGTGTATGATCAGCCACGTGATCAGTGCATGATTGCCACGTGATCAGTGCATGATCAGTCACGTGATCAGTGCATGATCAGCCACGTGATCAGTGCATGATCAGCCACGTGATCAGTGCATGATAGCCACGTGATCAGTGCATGATCAGTTACGTGAGCAGTGTATGATCAGCCACGTGATCAGTGCATGGTCAGACACGTGAACAGTGTATGATCAGCCACGTGATCAGTGCATGATATCCAAGTGATCAGTGCATGATCAATCACGTGATCAGTGTATGATCAGCCACGTGAACAGTGCATGCTCAGTCACGTGATCAGGGCCTGCTGAGCTGCGTGATTACTGTCTGCTCATCTGCTTGACAATTGCCAGCTGAGCTGCACGATTCCTGCCTGTCATCTGCTTGACAATTGCCAGCTGTGCTGCGTAATTCCTGCCTGCTCAGCTGCTTGATTATTGCCAGCTGAGCAGCATGATTCCTCACAGCTGAGTTCCATGATTATTGCCTGCTGACTGTTTGATTCGTGCCTACTCAGCTCTTTGTTTATTGCCTCCAGAGGCACATGATCAGTGTATGATAGCAAACATGATCAGCGCATGATCAGTCACATGATCAGTGCCATTAAGTCACGTGATCACTACATGATAGTCATGTGATCAGTCCATGCTCAGTCACGGTATCAGTGCATGATCAGCCACGTGATCAGTGCATGATCTGTCACATGATTAGTGTATGATCATCCACGTGATCAGTGCATGGGCAGTCATGTGATCAGTGCATGATATAGACGTGATCAGTGCATGATCAGTCTCGTGATCAGTGCATGATAGCCACGTGATCAGTGCATGATCAGTCACCTGATGGGTGTATGATCATTCACGTGACCTGTACATGGTAGCTACATGATCATTGCATGATCAGCCACGTGATAGTGCATGATAGCCACGTGATCAGTGCATGATCAGCCACGTGATCAGTGCATGATCAGTCACGTGATCAGTGCATGATCAGTCACGTGATCAGTGCATGATAGCCACGTGATCAGTGCATGATCAGCCACGTGATCAGTGCATGATAGCCACGTGATCAGTGCATGATCAGCCACGTGATCAGTGCATGATCAGTCACGTGATCAGTGCATGATCAGCCACGTGATCAGTGCATGATCAGCCACGTGATCAGTGCATGATCAGCCACGTGATCAGTGCATGATAGCCACGTGATCAGTGCATGATCAGCCACGTGATCAGTGCATGATCAGTCACGTGATCAGTGCATGATCAATTACGTGATCAGTGCATGATCAGTCACGTGACCAGTACATGGTTGCTACGTGATCATTGCATGATCAGCCACGTGATCAGTGCATGATAGCCACGTGATCAGTGCATGATCAGTCACGTGATCAGTGCATGATCAGTCACGTGATCAGTGCATGATCAATTACGTGATCAGTGCATGATCAGTCACGTGACCAGTGCATGGTAGCTACGTGATCAGTGCATGATCAGCCACGTGATCAGTGCATGATAGCCACGTGATCAGTGCATGATCAGTCACGTGATCAGTGTATGATCAGCACGTGATCAGTGCATGATCAGTCACGTGATCAGTGCATGATCAGACGTGATCAGTGCATGATCAGTCACGTGATCAGTGCATGATCAGCCACGTGATCAGTGCATGATAGCCACGTGATCAGTGCATGATCAGCCACGTGATCAGTGCATGATAGCCACGTGATCAGTGCATGATCAGCCACGTGATCAGTGCATGATCAGTCACGTGATCAGTGCATGATCAGCCACGTGATCAGTGCATGATCAGCCACGTGATCAGTGCATGATAGCCACGTGATCAGTGCATGATCAGTCACGTGATCAGTGCATGATCAGTCACGTGATCAGTGCATGATCAGCCACGTGATCAGTGCATGATCAGCCACGTGATCAGTGCATGATCAGTCACGTGATCAGTGCATGATCAGCCACGTGATCAGTGCATGATCAGTCACGTGATCAGTGCATGGTAGCTACGTGATCAGTGCATGATCAGCCACGTGATCAGTGCATGATAGCCACGTGATCAGTGCATGATCAGTCACGTGATCATGTGTGATCAGCCACGTGATCAGTGCATGACATCAGTGCATGATCAGCACGTGATCAGTGCATGATCAGTCACGTGATCAGTGCATGGTAGCTACGTGATCAGTGCATGATCAGCCACGTGATCAGTGCATGATAGCCACGTGATCAGTGCATGATCAGTCACGTGATCATGTGTGATCAGCCACGTGATCAGTGCATGATAGCCACGTGATCAGTGCATGATAGCCACGTGATCAGTGCATGATCAGTCACGTGATCAGTGCATGATCAGTCACGTGATCAGTGCATGATCAGCCACGTGATCAGTGCATGATCAGCCACGTGATCAGTGCATGATCAATTACGTGATCAGTGCATGATCAGTCACGTGACCAGTACATGGTAGCTACGTGATCAGTGCATGATCAGCCACGTGATCAGTGCATGATAGCCACGTGATCAGTGCATGATCAGTCACGTGATCAGTGCATGATCAGTCACGTGATCAGTGCATGATCAGCCACGTGATCAGTGCATGATCAGTCACGTGATCAGTGCATGGTAGCTACGTGATCAGTGCATGATCAGCCACGTGATCAGTGCATGATAGCCACGTGATCAGTGCATGATCAGTCACGTGATCAGTGCATGATCAGCCACGTGATCAGTGCATGATGCCACGTGATCAGTGCATGATCAGACGTGATCAGTGCATGATCAGTCACGTGATCAGTGCATGATCAGCCACGTGATCAGTGCATGATAGCCACGTGATCAGTGCATGATAGCCAGTGATCAGTGCATGATCAGTCACGTGATCAGTGTATGATCAGCCACGTGATCAGTGCATGATTGCCACGTCATCAGTGCATGATCAGTCACGTGATCAGTGCATGATCAGCCACGTGATCAGTGCATGATCAGCCACGTGATCAGTGCATGATAGCCACGTGATCAGTGCATGATCAGTTACGTGAGCAGTGTATGATCAGCCACGTGATCAGTGAACGGTCAGACACGTGAACAGTGTATGATCAGCCACGTGATCAGTGCATGATATCCAAGTGATCAGTGCATGATCAATCACGTGATCAGTGTATGATCAGCCACGTGAACAGTGCATGCTCAGTCACGTGATCAGGGCCTGCTGAGCTGCGTGATTACTGTCTGCGCATCTGCTTGACAATTGCCAGCTGAGCTGCACGATTCCTGCCTGTCATCTGCTTGACAATTGCCAGCTGTGCTGCGTAATTCCTGCCTGCTCAGCTGCTTGATTATTGCCAGCTGAGCAGCATGATTCCTCACAGCTGAGTTCCATGATTATTGCCTGCTGACTGTTTGATTCGTGCCTACTCAGCTCTTTGTTTATTGCCTCCAGAGGCACATGATCAGTGTATGATAGCAAACATGATCAGCGCATGATCAGTCACATGATCAGCGCCATTAAGTCACGTGATCACTACATGATAGTCATGTGATCAGTCCATGCTCAGTCACGGTATCAGTGCATGATCAGCCACGTGATCAGTGCATGATCTGTCACATGATTAGTGTATGATCATCCACGTGATCAGTGCATGGGCAGTCATGTGATCAGTGCATGATTAGACGTGATCAGTGCATGTTCAGTCTCGTGATCAGTGCATGATAGCCACGTGATCAGTGCATGATCAGTCACCTGATGGGTGTATGATCATTCACGTGACCTGTACATGGTAGCTACATGATCAGTGCATGATCAGCCACGTGATAGTGCATGATAGCCACGTGATCAGTGCATGATCAGCCACGTGATCAGTGCATGATCAGTGCATGATCAATTACGTGATCAGTGCATGATCAGTCACGTGATCAGTGCATGATCAGTCACGTGATCAGTGCATGGTAGCTGCGTGATCATGCATGATCAGCCACGTGATCAGTGCATGATAGCCACGTGATCAGTGCATGATCAGTCACGTGATCAGTGCATGATCAGTCACGTGATCAGTGCATGATCAGCCACGTGATCAGTGCATGATCAGGCACGTGATCAGTGCATGTCCAGCCACGTGATCAGTGCATGATAGCCACGTGATCAGTGCATGATCAGTCACGTGATCAGTGCATGATCAGTCACGTGATCAGTGCATGATCAGCCACGTGATCAGTGCATGATCAGTGCATGATCAATTACGTGATCAGTGCATGATCAGTCACGTGACCAGTGCATGGTAGCTACGTGATCATTGCATGATCAGCCACGTGATCAGTGCATGATAGCCACGTGATCAGTGCATGATCAGCCACGTGATCAGTGCATGATCAGTCACGTGATCAGTGCATGATCAGTCACGTGATCAGTGCATGATCAGCCACGTGATCAGTGCATGATCAGTCACCAGTGCATCCCGTGATCAGTGCATGATCAGTCCCGTGATCAGTGCATGACACCAAACATGATCAGTGCATGATCAGTCACGTGATCAGTGCATGATCAGCCACGTGATCAGTGCATGATCAATTACGTGATCAGTGCATGATCAGCCACGTGACCAGTACATGGTAGCTGCGTGATCAGTGCATGATCAGCCACGTGAGCAGTGCATGATAGCCACGTGATCAGTGCATGATCAGTCACGTGATCAGTGCATGATCAGTCACGTGATCAGTGCATGATCATTTACGTGATCAGTGCATGATCAGTCACGTGACCAGTATATGGTAGCTACGTGATCATTGCATGATCAGCCACGTGATCAGTGCATGATAGCCACGTGATCAGTGCATGATCAGTTACGTGAGCAGTGTATGATCAGCCACGTGATCAGTGCATGAGTGCCACGTGATCAGTGCATGATCAGTCACGTGACAGGTGTGTGATCAGCCACGTGATCAGTGCATGATCAGCCACGTGATCAGTGCATGATAGTCACGTGATCAGTGCATGATCAGTTACGTGATCAGTGTATGATCAGCCACGTGATCAGTGCATGATCAGACACGTGATCAGTGCATGATCAGCCACGTGATCAGTGCATGATATCCACGTGATCAGTGCATGATCAGTCACGTGATCAGTGCATGATCAGTCACGTGATCAGTGCATGATCAGCCACGTGATCAGTGCATGATAGCCACGTGATCAGTGCATGATCAGTCACGTGATCAGTGCATGATCAGTCACGTGATCAGTGCATGATCAGCCACGTGATCAGTGCATGATCAATTACGTGATCAGTGCATGATCAGTCACGTGATCAGTACATGATAGCTACGTGATCAGTGCATGATCAGCCACGTGATCAGTGCATGATAGCCACGTGATCAGTGCATGATCAGCCACGTGATCAGTGCATGATCAGTCACGTGATCAGTGCATGATCAGCCACGTGATCAGTGCATGATAGCCACGTGATCAGTGCATGATCAGCCACGTGATCAGTGCATGATCAGCCACGTGATCAGTGCATGATCAGCCACGTGATCAGTGCATGATCAGTCACGTGATCAGTGCATGATCAGCCACGTGATCAGTGCATGATCAGCCACGTGATCAGTGCATGATCAGCCACGTGATCAGTGCATGATCAGTCACGTGATCAGTGCATGATCAATCACGTGATCAGTGCATGATCAGTCACGTGACCAGTACATGGTGCTACGTGATCATTGCATGATCAGCCACGTGAGCAGTGCATGATAGCCACGTGATCAGTGCATGATCAGTCACGTGATCAGTGCATGATCAGTCACGTGATCAGTGCATGATCAGTCACGTGACCAGTATATGGTAGCTACGTGATCATTGCATGATCAGCCACGTGATCAGTGCATGATAGCCACGTGATCAGTGCATGATCAGTTACGTGATCAGTGTATGATCAGCCACGTGATCAGTGCATGATGCCACGTGATCAGTGCATGATCAGTCACGTGACAGGTGTGTGATCAGCCACGTGATCAGTGCATGATCAGCCACGTGATCAGTGCATGATAGCCACGTGATCAGTGCATGATCAGTTACGTGATCAGTGCATGATCAGCCACGTGATCAGTGCATGATCAGCCACGTGATCAGTGCATGATCAGCCACGTGATCAGTGCATGATATCCACGTGATCAGTGCATGATCAGTCACGTGATCAGTGCATGATCAGTCACGTGATCAGTGCATGATCAATCACGTGATCAGTGCATGATCAGTCACGTGATCAGTGCATGGTAGCTACGTGATCAGTGCATGATCAGCCACGTGATCAGTGCATGATAGCCACGTGATCAGTGCATGATCAGTCACATGATCAGTGCATGATCAGCACGTGATCAGTGCATGATCAGTCACGTGATCAGTGCATGATCAGACGTGATCAGTGCATGATCAGTCACGTGATCAGTGCATGATCAGCCACGTGATCAGTGCATGATAGCCACGTGATCAGTGCATGATAGCCAGTGATCAGTGCATGATCAGTCACGTGATCAGTGTATGATCAGCCACGTGATCAGTGCATGATTGCCACGTCATCAGTGCATGATCAGTCACGTGATCAGTGCATGATCAGCCACGTGATCAGTGCATGATCAGCCACGTGATCAGTGCATGATAGCCACGTGATCAGTGCATGATCAGTTACGTGAGCAGTGTATGATCAGCCACGTGATCAGTGCATGGTAAGACACGAGAACAGTGTATGATCAGCCACGTGATCAGTGCATGATATCCAAGTGATCAGTGCATGATCAATCACGTGATCAGTGTATGATCAGCCACGTGAACAGTGCATGCTCAGTCACGTGATCAGGGCCTGCTGAGCTGCGTGATTACTGTCTGCTCATCTGCTTGACAATTGCCAGCTGAGCTGCACGATTCCTGCCTGTCATCTGCTTGACAATTGCCAGCTGTGCTGCGTAATTCCTGCCTGCTCAGCTGCTTGATTATTGCCAGCTGAGCAGCATGATTCCTCACAGCTGAGTTCCATGATTATTGCCTGCTGACTGTTTGATTCGTGCCTACTCAGCTCTTTGTTTATTGCCTCCAGAGGCACATGATCAGTGTATGATAGCAAACATGATCAGCGCATGATCAGTCACATGATCAGTGCCATTAAGTCACGTGATCACTACATGATAGTCATGTGATCAGTCCATGCTCAGTCACGGTATCAGTGCATGATCAGCCACGTGATCAGTGCATGATCTGTCACATGATTAGTGTATGATCATCCACGTGATCAGTGCATGGGCAGTCATGTGATCAGTGCATGATATAGACGTGATCAGTGCATGATCAGTCACGTGATCAGTGCATGATAGCCACGTGATCACAGCATAATCAGTCACCTGACGGGTGTATGATCATTCACGTGACCTGTACATGGTAGCTACATGATCATTGCATGATCAGCCACGTGATAGTGCATGATAGCCACGTGATCAGTGCATGATCAGTCACGTGATCAGTGCATGATCAGTCATGTGACCAGTACATGGTAGCTGCGTGATCATGCATGATCAGCCACGTGAGCAGTGCATGATAGCCACGTGATCAGTGCATGATCAGTCACGTGATCAGTGCATGATCAGTCACGTGATCAGTGCATGATCAGCCACGTGATCAGTGCATGATCAGTCACGTGATCAGTGCATGATCAGTCACGTGATCAGTACATGATAGCTGCGTGATCATCGCATGATCAGCCACGTGATCAGTGCATGATGCCACGTGATCAGTGCATGATATGTCATGTGACAGGTGTGTGATCAGCCACGTGATCAGTGCATGATCAGCCACGTGATCAGTGCATGATAGCCACTTGATCAGTGCATTATCAGTTACGTGAGCATTGTATGATCAGCCACGTGATCAGTGCATGATCAGTTACGTGAACAGTGTATGATCAGCCACGTGATCAGTGCATGATATCCACGTGATCAGTGCATGATCATCACGTGATCAGTGTATGATCAGCCACGTGAACAGTGCATGCTCAGTCACGTGATCAGGGCCTGCTGAGCTGCGTGATTACTGTCTGCTCATCTGCTTGACAATTGCCAGCTGAGCTGCACGATTCCTGCCTGTCATCTGCTTGACAATTGCCAGCTGTGCTGCGTAATTCCTGCCTGCTCAGCTGCTTGATTATTGCCAGCTGAGCAGCATGATTCCTCACAGCAGAGTTCCATGATTATTCCCTGCTGACTGTTTGATTCGTGCCTACTCAGCTCGTTGTTTATTGCCTCCAGAGGCACATGATCAGTGTATGATAGCAAACATGATCAGCGCATGATCAGTCACATGATCAGCGCCATTAAGTCACGTGATCACTACATGATAGTCATGTGATCAGTCCATGCTCAGTCACGGTATCAGTGCATGATCAGCCACGTGATCAGTGCATGATCAGCCAGTGATCAGTGCATGATAGCTATGTGATCAGTGCATGATTTGTCACGTGATCAGTGCATGATCAGGCAGGTGATCAGTGCATGATCAGCCACGTGATCAGTGCATGATCAGTCACCTGATGGGTGTATGATCAGTCACGTGACCAGTACATGGTAGCTACATGATCATTGCATGATCAGCCACGTGAGTACTGCATGATAGCCACGTGATCAGTGCATGATCAGCCACGTGATCAGTGCATGATCAGTCACGTGATCAGTGCATGATCAATTGATCAGTGCATGATCAGTCACGTGATCAGTGCATGATAGCTACGTGATCAGTGCATGATCAGCCACGTGATCAGTGCATGATAGCCACGTGATCAGTGCATGATCAGTCACGTGATCAGTGCATGATCAGTCACGTGATCAGTGCATGATCAGTTACGTGATCAGTGCATGATCAGTCACGTGATCAGTGCATGATAGCTACGTGATCAGTGCATGATCAGCCACGTGATCAGTGCATGATAGCCACGTGATCAGTGCATGATCAGTCACGTGATCAGTGCATGATCAGCCACGTGATCAGTGCATGATGCCACGTGATCAGTGCATGATCAGTCACGTGACAGTGCATGATCAGCCACGTGATCAGTGCATGATCAGCCACGTGATCAGTGCATGATAGCCACGTGATCAGTGCATGATCAGTCACGTGATCAGTGCATGATCAGCCACGTGATCAGTGCATGATCAGCCACGTGATCAGTGCATGATCAGCCACGTGATCAGTGCATGATAGCCACGTGATCAGTGCATGATCAGTCACGTGATCAGTGCATGATCAGTCACGTGATCAGTGCATGATCAATTACGTGATCAGTGCATGATCAGTCACGTGATCAGTACATGGTAGCTACGTGATCAGTGCATGATCAGCCACGTGATCAGTGCATGATAGCCACGTGATCAGTGCATGATCAGTCACATGATCAGTGCATGATCAGCACGTGATCAGTGCATGATCAGTCACGTGATCAGTGCATGATCAGACGTGATCAGTGCATGATCAGTCACGTGATCAGTGCATGATCAGCCACGTGATCAGTGCATGATAGCCACGTGATCAGTGCATGATAGCCAGTGATCAGTGCATGATCAGTCACGTGATCAGTGTATGATCAGCCACGTGATCAGTGCATGATTGCCACTCATCAGTGCATGATCAGTCACGTGATCAGTGCATGATCAGCCACGTGATCAGTGCATGATCAGCCACGTGATCAGTGCATGATAGCCACGTGATCAGTGCATGATCAGTTACGTGAGCAGTGTATGATCAGCCACGTGATCAGTGCACGGTCAGACACGAGAACAGTGTATGATCAGCCACGTGATCAGTGCATGATATCCAAGTGATCAGTGCATGATCAATCACGTGATCAGTGTATGATCAGCCACGTGAACAGTGCATGCTCAGTCACGTGATCAGGGCCTGCTGAGCTGCGTGATTACTGTCTGCTCATCTGCTTGACAATTGCCAGCTGAGCTGCACGATTCCTGCCTGTCATCTGCTTGACAATTGCCAGCTGTGCTGCGTAATTCCTGCCTGCTCAGCTGCTTGATTATTGCCAGCTGAGCAGCATGATTCCTCACAGCTGAGTTCCATGATTATTGCCTGCTGACTGTTTGATTCGTGCCTACTCAGCTCTTTGTTTATTGCCTCCAGAGGCACATGATCAGTGTATGATAGCAAACAGGATCAGCGCATGATCAGTCACATGATCAGTGCCATTAAGTCACGTGATCACTACATGATAGTCATGTGATCAGTCCATGCTCAGTCACGGTATCAGTGCATGATCAGCCACGTGATCAGTGCATGATCTGTCACATGATTAGTGTATGATCATCCACGTGATCAGTGCATGGGCAGTCATGTGATCAGTGCATGATATAGACGTGATCAGTGCATGATCAGTCTCGTGATCAGTGCATGATAGCCACGTGATCACAGCATAATCAGTCACCTGATGGGTGTATGATCATTCACGTGACCTGTACATGGTAGCTACATGATCATTGCATGATCAGCCACGTGATAGTGCATGATAGCCACGTGATCACTGCATGATCAGTCACGTGATCAGTGCATGATCAGTCATGTGACCAGTACATGGTAGCTGCGTGATCATGCATGATCAGCCACGTGAGCAGTGCATGATAGCCACGTGATCAGTGCATGATCAGACACGTGATCAGTGCATGATCAGTCACGTGATCAGTGCATGATCAGCCACGTGATCAGTGCATGATCAGCCACGTGATCAGTGCATGATCAGTCACGTGATCAGTGCATGATCAGTCACGTGATAGGAGTGTGATCAGCCACGTGATCAGTGCATGATCAGTCACGTGATCAGTGCCTGCTGAGCTGCGTGATTACTGTCTGCTCATCTGCTTGACAATTGCCAGCTGAGCTGCACGATTCCTGCCGGTCATCTGCTTGACAATTGCCACCTGTGCTGCGTAATTCCTGCCTGCTCATCTACTTGATTATTGCCAGCTGAGCAGCATGATTTCTCAGAGGTGAGTTCCATGATTATAGCCTGCTGACTGATTCCTGCCTACTCAGCTCTATGTTCATTGCCTCCAGAGGCACATGATCAGTGTATGACACCAAACATGATCAGCACATGATCAGTCACATGATCAGTGCATGATAAGCCACGTGATCAGTGCATGATCAGTTACGTGATCAGTGCATGATCAGTCACGTGACAGTGCATGGTAGCTGCGTGATCAGTGCATGATCAGCCACGTGATCAGTGCATGATAGCCACGTGATCAGTGCATGATCAGTCACGTGATCAGTGCATGATCAGTCACGTGATCAGTGCATGATCAGTCACGTGATCAGTGCATGATCAGTTAACTGATCAGTGCATGATCAGTCACGTGACCAGTGCATGGTAGCTACGTGATCATTGCATGATCAGCCACGTGATCAGTGCATGATAGCCACGTGATCAGTGCATGATCAGTCACGTGATCATGTGTGATCAGCCACGTGATCAGTGCATGATATCCACGTGATCAGTGCATGATAGCCACGTGATCAGTGCATGATCAGTCACGTGATCAGTGCATGATCAGTCACGTGATCAGTGCATGATCAGCCACGTGATCAGTGCATGATCAGCCACGTGATCAGTGCATGATCAATCACGTGATCAGTGCATGATCAGTCACGTGACCAGTACATGGTAGCTACGTGATCAGTGCATGATCAGCCACGTGATCAGTGCATGATAGCCACGTGATCAGTGCATGATCAGTCACGTGATCAGTGCATGATCAGTCACGTGATCAGTGCATGATCAGTCACGTGATCAGTGCATGATCAGTCACGTGATCAGTGCATGGTAGCTACGTGATCAGTTGCATGATCAGCCACGTGATCAGTGCATGATAGCCACGTGATCAGTGCATGATCAGTCACGTGATCAGTGTATGATCAGCCACGTGATCAGTGCATGACAGCCACGTGATCAGTGCATGATCAGTCACGTGATCAGTGCATGATCAGTCACGTGATCAGTGCATGATCAGTTACGTGATCAGTGCATGATCAGTCACGTGATCAGTGCATGATAGCTACGTGATCAGTGCATGATCAGCCACGTGATCAGTGCATGATAGCCACGTGATCAGTGCATGATCAGTCACGTGATCAGTGCATGATCATCCACGTGATCAGTGCATGATCAGTCATGTGATCAGTGCATGATATAGACGTGATCAGTGCATGATCAGTCACGTGATCAGTGCATGATAGCCACGTGATCAGTGCATGATCAGTCACGTGATCAGTGCATGATCAGTCACGTGACCAGTGCATGGAAGCTACGTGATCATTGCATGATCAGCCACGTGATAGTGCATGATCAGCCACGTGATCAGTGCATGATCAGTCACGTGATCAGTGCATGATCAGTCACGTGATCAGTGCATGGTAGCTGCGTGATCATGCATGATCAGCCACGTGATCAGTGCATGAGTGCCACGTGATCAGTACATGATATGTCACGTGACAGGTGTGTGATCAGCCACGTGAACAGTGCATGTTCAGCCACGTGATCAGTGCATGATAGCCACGTGTTCAGTGCATGATCAGTTACGTGAGCATTGTATGATCAGCCACGTGATCAGTGCATGGTCAGACACGTGAAAAGTGTATGATCAGCCACGTGATCAGTGCATGATATCCAAGTGATCAGTGCATGATCATCACGTGATCAGTGTATGATCAGCCACGTGAATAGTGCATGCTCAGTCACGTGATAAGGGCCTGCTGAGCTGCGTGATTACTGTCTGCTCATCTGCTTGACAATTGCCAGCTGAGCTGCACGATTCCTGCCTGTCATCTGCTTGACAATTGCCAGCTGTGCTGCGTAATTCCTGCCTGCTCAGCTGCTTGATTATTGCCAGCTGAGCAGCATGATTCCTCACAGCAGAGTTCCATGATTATTCCCTGCTGACTGTTTGATTCGTGCCTACTCAGCTCTTTGTTTATTGCCTCCAGAGGCACATGATCAGTGTATGATAGCAAACATGATCAGCGCATGATCAGTCACATGATCAGCGCCATTAAGTCACGTGATCACTACATGATAGTCATGTGATCAGTCCATGCTCAGTCACGGTATCAGTGCATGATCAGCCACGTGATCAGTGCATGATCAGCCACGTGATCAGTGCATGATAGCCATGTGATCAGTGCATGATCAGTCACGTGATCAGTGCATGATCAGTCACGTGATCAGTGCATGATCAGCCACGTGATCAGTGCATGATCAGTCACCTGATGGGTGTATGATCAGTCACGTGACCAGTACATGGTAGCTACATGATCATTGCATGATCAGCCACGTGAGTACTGCATGATAGCCACGTGATCAGTGCATGATCAGCCACGTGATCAGTGCATGATCAGTCACGTGATCAGTGCAGGATAAATTACGTGATCAGTGCATGATCAGTCACGTGACCAGTACATGGTTGCCACGTGATCAGTGCATGATCAGCCACGTGATCAGTGCATGATAGCCACGTGATCAGTGCATGATCAGTCACGTGATCAGTGCATGATCAGTCACGTGATCAGTGCATGATCATTTACGTGATCAGTGCATGATCAGTCACGTGATCAGTGCATGATAGCTACGTGATCATTGCATGATCAGCCACGTGATCAGTGCATGATAGCCACGTGATCAGTGCATGATCAGTCACGTGATCAGTGCATGATCAGCCACGTGATCAGTGCATGAGTGCCACGTGATCAGTGCATGATCAGTCACGTGACAGTGCATGATCAGCCACGTGATCAGTGCATGATCAGCCACGTGATCAGTGCATGATAGCCACGTGATCAGTGCATGATCAGTTACGTGATCAGTGCATGATCAGTCACGTGATCAGTGCATGATCAGACACGTGATCAGTGCATGATCAGCCACGTGATCAGTGCATGATAGCCACGTGATCAGTGCATGATCAGTCACGTGATCAGTGCATGATCAGTCACGTGATCAGTGCATGATCAATTACGTGATCAGTGCATGATCAGTCACGTGATCAGTGCATGGTAGCTACGTGATCAGTGCATGATCAGCCACGTGATCAGTGCATGATAGCCACGTGATCAGTGCATGATCAGTCACGTGATCAGTGTATGATCAGCACGTGATCAGTGCATGATCAGTCACGTGATCAGTGCATGATCAGACGTGATCAGTGCATGATCAGTCACGTGATCAGTGCATGATCAGCCACGTGATCAGTGCATGATAGCCACGTGATCAGTGCATGATCAGCCACGTGATCAGTGCATGATAGCCACGTGATCAGTGCATGATCAGCCACGTGATCAGTGCATGATCAGTCACGTGATCAGTGCATGATCAGCCACGTGATCAGTGCATGATCAGCCACGTGAATTGTGCATGATAGCCACGTGATCAGTGCATGATCAGTCACGTGATCAGTGCATGATCAGTCACGTGATCAGTGCATGATCAGCCACGTGATCAGTGCATGATCAGCCACGTGATCAGTGCATGATCAGTCACGTGATCAGTGCATGATCAGCCACGTGATCAGTGCATGATCAGTCACGTGATCAGTACATGGTAGCCACGTGATCAGTGCATGATCAGCCACGTGATCAGTGCATGATAGCCACGTGATCAGTGCATGATCAGTCACGTGATCATGTGTGATCAGCCACGTGATCAGTGCATGACATCAGTGCATGATCAGCAACGTGATCAGTGCATGATCAGTCACGTGACCAGTACATGGTAGCTACGTGATCAGTGCATGATCAGCCACGTGATCAGTGCATGATAGCCACGTGATCAGTGCATGATCAGTCACGTGATCATGTGTGATCAGCCACGTGATCAGTGCATGATATCCACGTGATCAGTGCAGGATAGCCACGTGATCACTTCATGATTAGTCACGTGATCTGTACATGATCAGTCACGTGATACGTGTCTGATCAGCCACCGGATCAGTGCGTGATGAGCCACGTGATCAGTGCAGGATCAATTACGTGATCAGTGCATGATCAGTCACGAGACCAGTACATGGTTGCTACGTGATCGTTGCATGATCAGCCACGTGAGCAGAGCATGATAGCCACGTGATCAGTGCATTATCAATCACATGATCAGTACATGATCAGTCACGTGAAGAGTGCATGATCATTTACGTGATCTGTGCATGATCAGTCACTTGACCAGTATATGGTAGCTTCGTGATCATTCCATGAAGAACCACGTGAGCAGTGCCTGATAGCCACGTGATGTGTGCATGATGAGTTACGTGAGCAGAGTATCATCAGCCACGTGATCAGTGCATGAGTGCCATGTGATCAGTGCATGATACAGACGTGATCAGTGCAAGATCAGTCTCGTGATCAGTGTATGATCAACCACGTGATCAGTGCACGATAGCCAGGTAATGAGTGCACGATAGCCAGATCATCAGTGCATTATCAGTCACGTGATCAGTGTATGATCAGCCAAGTAATCAGTGCATGATTGCCAACTCATCAGTGCATGATCGTGATCACTGCATGATCAGTCACGTGATCAGTGCATGATAGCCACGTGATCAGTGCATGATCAGTTACGTGAGCAGTGTATGATCAGCCACGTGATCAGTGCATGATATCGAAATGATCAGTGCATGATTAATCACGTGATCAGTGTATGATCAGCCACGTGAACAGTGCATGCTCAGTCACAGGATCAGGACCTGCTGAGCTGCGTGATTACTGTCTGCGCATCTGCTTGACAATTGCCAGCTGAGCTGCACGATTCCTGCCTGTCATCTGCTTGACAATTGCCAGCTGTGCTGCGTAATTCCTGCCTGCTCAGCTGCTTGATTATTGCCAGCTGAGCAGCATGATTCCTCACAGCTGAGTTCCATGATTATTGCCTGCTGACTGTTTGATTCGTGCCTACTCAGCTCTTTGTTTATTGCCTCCAGAGGCACATGATCAGTGTATGATAGCAAACATGATCAGCGCATGATCAGTCACATGATCAGAGCCATTAAGTCACGTGATCACTACATGATAGTCATGTGATCAGTCCATGCTCAGTCACGGTATCAGTGCATGATCAGCCACGTGATCAGTGCATGATCTGTCACATGATTAGTGTATGATCATCCACGTGATCAGTGCATGGGCAGTCATGTGATCAGTGCATGGTTAGACGTGATCAGTGCATTTTCAGTCTCGTGGTCAGTGCATGATAGCCACGTGATCAGTGCATGATCATTCACCTAATGGGTGTATGATCATTCACGTGACCGGTACATGGTAGCTATATGATCAGTGTATGACCAGCCATGTGATAAGTGCATGATAGCCACGTGATCAGTGCATGATCAGCCACGAGATCAGTGCATGATCAGTGCATGATCAATTACGTGATCAGTGCATGATCAGTCACGTGATCAGTGCATGATGAGTCATGTGACCAGTACATGGTAGCTGCGTGATCATCGCATGACCAGCCACGTGAGCAGTGCATGATAGCCACGTGATCAGTGCATGATCAGACACGAGATCAGTGCATGATCAGTCACGTGATCAGTGCATGATCAGCCACGTGATCAGTGCATGACCAGGCACGTGATCAGTGTATGTCCAGCCAAGTGATCAGTGCATGATAGCCACGTGATCAGTGCATGATCAGTCACGTGATCAGTGCATGATCAGTCACGTGATCAGTGTATGATCAGCCACGTGATCAGTGCATGATCAGTGCATGATCAATTACGTGATCAGTGCATGATCAGTCACGTGACCAGTACATGGTAGCTACGTGATCATTGCCAGATCAGCCACGTGAGCAGTGCATGATAGCCACGTGATCAGTGCATGATCAGCCATGTGATCAGTGCATGATCAGTCACGTGATCAGTGCATGGTCAGTCACGTGATCAGTGCAGGATCATCCACGTGATCAGTGCATGTGGAGTCATGTAGTCAATGCATGATAGCGCAGTGATCAGTGCACGATCAGTCCCGTGATGAGTGTATGATCAGCCACGTGATCAGTGTGTGACACCAAACATGATCAGCACATGATCAGTCACATGATCAATGCATGATAAGCCAGGTGATCAGTGCATGATCAATTACGTGATCAGTGCATGATCAGCCATGTGACCAGTACATGGTAGCTGCGTGATCACTGCATGATCAGCCATGTGAGCAGTGCATGATAGCCACGTGATCAGTGCATGATCAGTCACGTGATCAGTGCATGATCAGTCACGAGATCAGTGCATGATCATTTACGTGATCTCTGCATGACCAGTCACGTGACCAGTATATGGTAGCTACGTGAACATTGCATGACCAGCCAGGTGAGAAGTGCATGATAGCCACCTGATGTGTGCATGATCAGTTACGTGAGCAGAATATGATCAGCCACGTGATCAGTGCATGAGTGCCACGTGATCAGTGCATGATCAGTCACGTGACAGGTGTGTGATTAGCCAAGTGAACAGTGCATGTTCAGCCACGTGATCAGTGCATGATATTCACGTGATCAGTGCATGATCAGTTACGTGAACAGTGTAAGATCAGCCACGTGAGCAGTGCATGGTCAGACACGTGAACAGTGTATGATCAAACACGTGATTAGTGCATGATATCCACGTGATCAGTGCATGATCAGTCTCGTGAACAGTGCATGATCAGTCACGTTATCAGTGTATGATCAGCCACGTGATCAGCGCATGATAGCCACGTGATCAGTGCATGATGAGTCTCGTGAAGAGTGCATGATCAGTCACGTGATCAGTGTATGATCAGCCACTTGATCAGTGCATGATCAATTACGTGATCAGTGCATGATCAGTCATGTGACCAGTACATGGTAGCTGCGTGATCATTGCATGATCAGCCACGTGAGCACTGCATGATAGCCACGTGTTCAGTTCATGATCAGTCACGTGATCAGTGCATGATCACTCACGTGACCAGTATATGGTAGCTACGTGATCATTGCATGATCAGCCACGTGATCTGTGCATGATAGACACGTGATCAGTGCATGATAGACACGTGATCAGTGCATGATCAGTCACATGATCAGTGCATGTTCAGCCACATGATCAGTGCATGACCAGGCACATGATCAGTGTATGACCAGCCAAATGATCAGTGCATGATAGCCACGTGATCAGTGCATGATCAGTCACGTGATCAGTGCATGGTCAGTCACGTGATCAGTGCATGATCATGCACGTGATCAGTGCATGTGGAGTCATGTAGTCAATGCATGATAGCGCCGCAATCAGTGCACGATCTGTCCCGTGATGAGTGTATGATCAGCCAAGTGACCAGTGCAAGATAGCTACGTGATCAGTGCATGATCAGTCACATGATCAGTGCATGATCAGCCACGTCATTAGTGCATGAGAGCCACGTGATCAGTGCATGGTCATTCACGTGATAGGTGTGTGATCAGCGACGTGAACAGTGCATGCTCAGTCACGTGATCAGGGCCTATTGAGCTTCGTGATTACTGTCTGCTCATCTGCTTGACAATTGCCAGCTGAGTTGTACGATTCCTGCCTGTCATCTCCTTGACAATTGCCATCTGTGCTGCATAATTCCTGCCTGCTCATCTACTTGATATTGCCAGCTGAGCAGCATGATTTCTCAGAGCTGAGTTCCATGATTATTGCCTACTGATTCCTGCCTACTCAGCTCTTTGTTCATTGCCTCCAGAGGCACATGATCAGTGTATGACACCAAACATGATCAGCACATGATGAATCACATAATCAATGCATGATAAGCCAGGTGATCAGTGCGTGATCAATTACATGATCAGTGCATGATCAGTCATGTGACCAGTACATTGTAGCT
This sequence comes from Bos javanicus, assembly GCF_032452875.1. Classification (NCBI taxonomy): domain Eukaryota; kingdom Metazoa; phylum Chordata; class Mammalia; order Artiodactyla; family Bovidae; genus Bos; species Bos javanicus. Next base: position 979,677 of record NW_026893615.1, read on the forward strand.
GCTTGATCATTGCATGATCAGCCACGTGAGCAGTGCATAATAGCCACGTGATCAGTGCATGATCAGCCACGTGATCAGTGCATGATCAGTCACGTGATCAGTGCATGATCAGCCACGTGATCAGTGCTTGATCAGTCACGTGACCAGTACATGGTAGCTACGTGATCATTGCATGATCAACCACGTGATCTGTGCATGATAGCCACGTGATCAGTGCATGATCAGTCACGTGATCAGTGCATGATAGCCACGTGATCAGTGCATGATCAGTCACGTGGTACGTGTGTGATCAGCCACGTGATCCGTGCATGATATCCACGTGATCAGTGAATGATAGCCACGTGATCACTGCATGATAACCAAGTGATCACTGCAAGATCATTCACGTGATACGTGTGTGATCAGCCACGTGATCAGTGCATGATGAATCAGGTGATCAGTGCAGGATTAATACCGGATCAGTGCATGATCAGTCACGTGACCAGTACATGGTTGCTACGTCACCATTGCATGATCAGCCACGTGAGCAGTGCATGATAGCCACGTGATCAGTACATGATCAGTCACGTGAACAGTGCATGATCATTTACGTGATCTCTTCATGACCAGTCATGTGACCAGTATATGGTAGCTCCGTGAACATTGCATGACCAGCCAGGTGAGAAGTGCATGATAGCCACCTGATGTGTGCATGATCAGTTACGTGAGCAGAATATGATCACCCACGTGATCAGTGCATGAGTGCCACGTGATCAGTGCATGATCAGTCACGTGACAGGTGTGTGATCAGCCATGTGAACAGTGCATGTTCAGCCACTTGATCAGTGCATGAAATCCACGTGATCAGTGCATGATCAGTTACGTGAACAGTGTATGATCAGCCACGTGAGCAGTGCATGGTCAGACACGTGAACAGTGTATGATCAAACACGTGATTAGTGCATGATATCCACGTGATCAGTGCATGATCAGTCTCGTGAACAGTGCATGATCAGTCACGTGATCAGTGCATGATCAATTACGTGATCAGTGCATGATCAGTCATGTGACCAGTATATGGTAGCTATGTGAACATTGTATGATCAGCCACGTAAGCAGTGCATGATTCACATGTGATCAGTGCATGATCAATCACGTGATCAGTACATGATCAGTCACGTGATCAGTGCATGATCAATTACATTACCATTGCATGATCAGGCACGTGACCAGTACATGTAAGCTACGTGATTATTACAGGATAAGTCACGTGAGCACTGCATGATAGACACGTGATCAGTGCATGATCAGCTACGTGAGCACTGTATGATCAGCCACGTGATCAGTGCATGATGAGACACGTGAACATTGTATGATCAGCCACGTGATCAGTGCATGATACCTACGTGATCAGTTCATGATTAGTCACGTGATCTGTGCCTGACAAGCACGTAATTAGTGCATGATATTCACGTGATCAGTGAATTATAGCCACGTGATAAGTTCATGATTAGTCAAGTGATCTGTGCATGATCAGGAACTTGAACAGTGTATGATCAGCCACGTGATCAGTGCATTATAGCCACGGGATAAGTTCATGATTAGTCACGTGATCTGTGCATGACCAGGCACGTGAAAAGTGTATGATCAGCCACGTAATCAGGGCATTATAGCCACGTGATCAGTGCATGATCAGTCAAGTGATCAGTGCGATAACAGTCACGTGATCAGTGCATGATGAGCCACGTGACCAGTGCTGGATCAATTACATGATCAGTGCATGATCAGTCAGGTGACCAGTACATGGTTGCTACATGATCAATGCATGATCACCCAAATGAGAAGAGCATGATAGCCACGTGATCAGTGCATGATCAGTCACGTGATCAGTACATGATCAGTCACGGGAACAGTGCACAATCATTTACGTGATCTGTGCATGATAAGTCGCGTGACCAGTATATGGTAGCTAAGTGATCATTGCATGACCAGCCACGTGAGCAGTGCATGTAAGCCACGTGATGTGTGCATGATCAGTCACGTGATCAGTGCATGATCAATTACGTGATCAGTGCATGATAGTCACGTGACCAGTACATGGCAGCTACGTGATCATTGCATGATCAGCCATGTGAACCGTGCATGATAGCAACGAGATCAGTGCATTATCAGTTACGTGATCAGAGCATGATCAGTCACGTGAACAGTGCATGATAAGTCACCTGATCAGTGTATGATCAATTACGTGATCAGTGCATGATCACTCACGTGACCAGTACATGGTAGCTACGTCATCATTGCATGATCAGCCACGTTAGCAGTGCATGATAGCCCCATGATCACTGCATGTTCTGTCACATGATCAGTGTATGTTTATCAACGTGATCAGTGCATGGGCAGTCAGGTGATCAGTGCATGATCATTAACGTGATCAGTGCATGTGGAGTCATGTAGTGAATGCATGATAGCGCCGTGATCAGTGCACGATTTGTCCCGTGATGAGTGTATGATCAGTCACGTGATCAGTACATGATCAGTCAGGTGAACAGTGCATGATCATTTACGTGATCTGTGCATGATCAGTCACGTGACCAATATATGGTAGCTTCGTTATCATTCCATGACGAACCACGTGAGCAGTGCCTGATAGCCACGTGATGTGTGCATGATGAGTTACGTGAGCAGAGTATGATCAGCCACGTGATCAGTTCATGAGTGCCACGTGATCAGTGCATGATATGTCATGTGACAGGTGTGTGATCAGCCACGTGAACAGTGCATGTTCTGCCACGTATTCAGTGCATGATAGCCACGTGATCAGTGCATGATCAGTTACGTGAGCAGTGTATGATCAGCCACATGATCAGTGCATGGTCAGACACGTGAACAGTGTATGATCAGCCACGTGATCAGTGCATGATATCCAAGTGATCAGTGCATGATCAATCACGTGATCAGTGCATGATAGCCACGTGATCTGTGCATGATCAGTCTCGTGATCAGTGTATGATCAACCACGAGATCAGGGCACGATTGCCAGAAATGAGTGCATGAGAGCCAGATAATCAGGGCATTATCAGTCAGGTGATCAGTGTATGATCAGCCAAGTAATCAGTGCATGGTAGCCAACTGTTCAGTGGATGATCAGTCACATGGTCAGTGCATGATCAGTCACGTGATCAGTGCATGATCAATTACGTGATCAGTGCATGATCAGTCATGTGACCAGTACATGGTAGCTGTGTGATCATTGCGTGATCAGCCACGTGAGCAGTGCATGATAGCCACGTGAGCAGTGCATGATCAATTACGTGATCAGTGTATGAGCAGCCATGTGACCAGTACATGGTAGCTATGTGATCATTGTATTATCAGCCACGTGAGCAGTGCATGATAGCCACGTCATCAGTGCATGATCAGTCACGTGATCATTGCATGATCAGCTACGTGAGCAGTGCATGATAGCCACGTGATCAGTGCATGATCAGTCACGTGATCAGGGCATGATCAGTCACGTGATCTGTGCATGATCAATTACGTTACCTTTGCATGATCAGTCACGATACCAGTACATGTTAGCTACGTGATCATTGCAGGATCAGCCACGTGAGCACTGCATGATAGACACGTGATCAGTGCATGATTAGCTACATGAGCAGTGTATGATCAGCCACGTGATCAGTGCATGATCAGACACGTGAACAGTGTATGATCAGCAACGTGATCAGTGCATGATGCCTACTTGATCAGTTCATGATTAGTCACGTGATCTGTGCATGACAGGAACGTAATCAGTGTATGAAATCCAGGTGATCAGTGCATTATAGCCACGTGATCAGTTCATGATTAATCACGTGATCTGTGCATGACCTGGCACGTGAACAGTGTATGACCAGCCATGTGATCAGTGCATGATAGCCACGTGATCAGTGCATGATCAGTCACGTGACCGGTACATGGATGCTACATGATCATTGCATGATCAGCCACGTGAGCAGTGCATGATAGCCATGTGATCAGTGCATGATCAGTCACGTGATCAGTACATGATCAGTCACTTGAACAGTGCATGATCATTTACGTGATCCGTGCGAGATGAATCACGTGACCAGTATATGGTAGCTACGTGATCATTGCATGACCAGCCACGTGAGCAGTGCATGATGGCCACGTGATATGTGCATGATCAGTTACGTGAGCAGAGTATGATCAGCCACGTGATCAGTGCATGAGTGCCACGTGATCAGTGCATGATCAGTCACGTGACAGGTGTGTGATCCACCACGTGAACAGTGCATGTTCAGCCACGTGATCAGTGCATGATAGCCACGTGAGCATTGCATGATCAATCACGTGATCAGTGTATGATCAGCCACGTGAACAGTGCATACTCAGTCACGTGATCAGGGCCTGCTGAGCTGCGTGATTACTGTCTGTTCATCTGCTTGACAATTGCAAGCTGAGCTGCAGGATTCCTGCCTGTCATCTGCTTCACAATTGCCAGCTGTGCTGCGTAATTCCTGCCTGCTCAGCTGCTTGATTATTGCCAGCAGAGCAGCATGATTCCTCACACCTGAGTTCAATGATTATTGCCTGCTGACAGTATGATTCGTGCCTACTCTGCTCTTTGTTTATTGCCTCCATAGGCACTTGATCAGTGTATGATCAGTCACATGATCAGTGCATGATCCGTCACGTGATCAGTGCATGATCTGTCACGTGATCAGTGCATGATCAGCCACGTGATCAGTGAATGATCAATTACGTGATCATTGCATGATCAGCCAGGTAATCAGTGCATGATTGCCAAGTGATCAGTGCATCATAGTCACCTGATAAGTGCATGATCAGTCACGTGATACGTGTGTGATCAGCCACGTGATCAGTGCATGGTAGCCACGTGAACAGTGCATGATGGTCACCTGATCAGTGCATGATCAGTCACGTGATACGTGTGTGATCAGCCAGGTGATCAGTGCGTGGTGAGCCAGGTGATCAGTGCAGGATCAATTTCGTGATCAGTGCATGATCAGTCACGTGACCAGTACATGGTAGCTACGTGATCATTGCATGATCAGCCACGTGATCAGTGCATGATAGCCACGTGATCAGTGAATGATAGTCACCTGATCAGTGCATGATCAGTCACGTGATACGTGTGTGATCAGCCACGTGATCAGTGCATGATATCAGTGCATGATAGCCCGTGATCAGTGCATGAGAGCCACGATATCACTGCATGATCAGTCACGTGATACGTGTGTGATCAGCCACGTGATCAGTGCATGATATCCACGTGATCAGTGCATGATAGCCACGTGATCAGTGCATGACAGCCTTGTGATCAGTGCATGATCAGTCACGTGACCTGTACATGGTAGCTACGTGATCATTGCATGATCAGCCACGTGATCAGTGCATGATAACCACGTGATCAGTGCATGATAGCCACGTGATCAGTGCATGATCAGTCACGTGATACGTGTGTGATCAGCCACGTGATCAGTGCATGATCAATTACTTTACCATTGCATGATCAGTCACGTGACCAGTACATGTTAGCTACGTGATCATTGCAGGATCAACCACGTGAGCACTGCATGATATACACGTGATCAGTGCATGATCAGCTACATGAGCAGTGTATGAACAGCCACGTGATCAGTGCATGATCAGACACGTGAACAGTGTATGATCATCCACGTGTTCAGTGCATGGTCCGTCATGTGTTCAGTGCATGATATAGACATGATCAGTGCATGATCAGTCTCGTGATCAGTGTATGATCAGCCAAGTAATCAGTGCATGATAGCCAACTGTTTAGTGGATGATCAGTCACGTGATCAGTGCATGATCAGTCACGTGATCAGTACATGATCAGTAACATGAACAGTGCATGATCATTTACGTGATCTGTGCATGATGAATCACGTGATCATTATATGGTAGCTAGTGATCATTGCATGACCAACCACGTGAGCAGTGCATGATAGCCACGTGATGTGTGCATGATCAGTTATGTTGGCAGAGTATGATCAGCCACGTGATCAGTGCATGATTGCCACGTGATCAGTGCATGATCAGTCACCTGATGGGTGTATGATCAGTCACATGACCGGTACATGGTAGCTACATGAACATTGCATGATCAGCCACGTGAGTAGTGCATGATAGCCACGTGATCAGTGCATGATCAGTCACGTGATGAGCGCAATATCAGTCATGTGAACAGTACAGGGTAGCTGCGTGATCATTGCATGATCAGCCACGTGAGCAGTGCATTATAGCCACGTGATCAGTGCATGATCAGTCACGTGATCAGTGTATGACCAGCCAAGTGATCAGTGCATGATCAGTCCCGTGATCAGTGCATGATCCGTCCCGAGACCAGTGTATGATCAGCCAAGTGATCAGTGCATGATCAGCCACATGATCATTGCATGATCAATTACGTGATCAGTGCATGATCAGTCACATGACCAGTACATGGTAGCTAGGTGACCATTGCATGATCAGCCACGTGAGCCATGCATGATAGCCACGAAATCAGTGCATGATCAGTCACGTGATCAGTGCATGATCAGTCACGTGAACAGTGCATGATAAGTCACCTGATCAGTGCATGATCAATTACGTGATCAGTACATGATCAGTCACGTGACCAGTACATAGTAGCTACGTGATCATTGCATGATCAGCCACGTGAGAAGTGCATGATAGCCACGTGATCAGTGCATGATCAGTTTTGGAAGCAGAGTATGATCAGCCACTTGATCAGTGCATGATAGCCACGTGATCAGTGCGTACACAGTCCCATGATCAGCGCCTGTCAGTCACTGATCATTGCCTGATAAACACGTGATCAGTGCCCGATCAGCCACGTCATCAGTGCATGCGCAGTCACGTCATCAGTGCATGATAGCCACGTGATCAGTGCATGCTCAGTCACGTGATCTGGACTTGATCAGCCACGTGATCAGTGCCTGCAGAGTCACGTGATCAGGGCCTGCTGAGCTGCGTGATTCCTGCCGGCTCATCTGCATGACAATTGCCATCTGAGCTGTGTGATTCCTGTCGGCTCATTTGCTTGACAATTGCCAGCTGAGCTGCGTGATTCCTGCCTGGTCACGTGCTTGATTATTGCCAGTTGAGCAGCATGATTCGTCACTGCTGAGCTCCATGCTTATTGCGTGCTGATTGCGTGGTTCCTGTCTGCTCAGCTCTTTGAGTATTGCCTCCTGAGGTCCCTGTTCGGTCGCCACCTGCCGGGGACCAGCCCCAACTGATCCAGGGTATTCGAAGGAGAGATGGCCTAGGCGACTCTTTATATGCTAATCAGAGATGTCAAGAATAATAGTATGAGGAGAGCTCAGTAGGAAAATTCGGTGGAGAAAAGAGACTGAGTAGCTTGGTTTATGCGGAAGACCAATCAAACTTCAAGACAAGAAGTTTGCACCACTTACGTAGGCCGCAGGCGCCCTCTCGAATAGCGAAAGGTGCCTCACCCTAGACACCTTCTCGAGTGGGTCTTAGCAGCCCAGGCATAATTAGTAAGCGTGGTGGGTTCCGCGCTCCAGATGGAGACTCAGCTGGAAGTTAAAGGGAAGAATGACAAGGAACTTTATGAATTGGAGCTGTAAGTTAACTCTTTGACAGAGAGAGCGAGATGGTGTTGGGGGACAGCCCCCAGTGAAATCAGAGGTGAGAGCACAAAGCAATTCAGTAGGCAGACTCCGGTTTTTCTGGGGTGGAGATGCTCGAGAATATCCGGGTGGACTCCTGAGGCTCGATCCCGCATTTGCGTATGCCGAGCCTCCTTCCTCATGACCTTTGTCCAGAGTGGAATGCCTCCCCGTCTCCCGGCACATGATCAGTGCATTCTCAGTCACGATATCAGTGCCTGCTCAGCCACTAGATCACTGACGGCACAGTCACGTGATCAGCGCCTCTCAGTCACGTGATCACCGTATGATAAACACGTGATCAGTGAAAGACCAGCCACGTGATCACTGCATGCGCGGTCAGGTGGTCAGTTCCTGATCAGCCACCTGATCAGTGCGTGCACAGTCCCCTGATCAGCGCCTGTCAGTCACTGATCACTGCCTGATAAACACGTGATCAGTGCCCGAACAGCCACGTCATCAGTGCATGCGCAGTCACGTCATCAGTGCATGATAGCCACGTGATCAGTGCATGCTCAGTCACGTGATCTGGACTTGATCAGCCACGTGATCAGTGCCTGCAGAGTCACGTGATCAGGGCCTGCTGAGCTGCGTGATTCCTGCCGGCTCATCTGCATGACAATTGCCATCTGAGCTGCGTGATTCCTGTCGGCTCATCTGCTTGACAATTGCCAGCTGAGCTGCGTGATTCCTGCCTGGTCACGTGCTTGATTATTGCCAGTTGAGCAGCGTGACTCGTCACTGCTGAGCTCCATGCTTATTGCCTGCTGATTGCGTGGTTCGTGTCTGCTCAGCTCTTTGAGTATTGCCTCCTGAGGTCCCTGTTCGGTCGCCACCTGCCGGGGACCAGCCCCAACTGATCCAGGGTATTCGAAGGAGAGATGGCCTAGGCGACTCTTTATATGCTAATCAGAGATGTCAAGAATAATAGTATGAGGAGAGCTCAGTAGGAAAATTCGGTGGAGAAAAGAGACTGAGTAGCTTGGTTTATGCGGAAGACCAATCAAACTTCAAGACAAGAAGTTTGCACCACTTACGTAGGCCGCAGGCGCCCTCTCGAATAGCGAAAGGTGCCTCACCCTAGACACCTTCTCCAGTGGGTCTTAGCAGCCCAGGCATAATTAGTAAGCGTGGTGGGTTCCGCGCTCCAGATGGAGACTCAGCTGGAAGTTAAAGGGAAGAATGACAAGGAACTTTATGAATTGGAGCTGTAAGTTAACTCTTTGACAGAGAGAGCGAGATGGTGTTGGGGGACAGCCCCCAGTGAAATCAGAGGTGAGAGCACAAAGCAATTCAGTAGGCAGACTCCGGTTTTTCTGGGGTGGAGATGCTCGAGAATATCCGGGTGGACTCCTGAGGCTCGATCCCGCATTTGCGTATGCCGAGCCTCCTTCCTCATGACCTTTGTCCAGAGTGGAATGCCTCCCCGTCTCCCGGCACATGATCAGTGCATTCTCAGTCACGATATCAGTGCCTGCTCAGCCACTAGATCACTGACGGCACAGTCACGTGATCAGCGCCTCTCAGTCACGTGATCACCGTATGATAAACACGTGATCAGTGAACGACCAGCCACGTGATCACTGCATGCGCGGTCAGGTGGTCAGTTCCTGATCAGCCACCTGATCAGTGCGTGCACAGTCCCCTGATCAGCGCCTGTCAGTCACTAATCACTGCCTGATAAACACGTGATCAGTGCCCGAACAGCCACGTCATCAGTGCATGGGCAGTCACGTCATCAGTGCATGATAGCCACGTGATCAGTGCATGCTCAGTCACGTGATCTGGACTTGATCAGCCACGTGATCAGTGCCTGCAGAGTCACGTGATCAGGGCCTGCTGAGCTGCGTGATTCCTGCCGGCTCATCTGCATGACAATTGCCATCTGAGCTGCGTGATTCCTGTCGGCTCATCTGCTTGACAATTGCCAGCTGAGCTGCGTGATTCCTGCCTGGTCACGTGCTTGATTATTGCCAGTTGAGCAGCGTGACTCGTCACTGCTGTGCTCCATGCTTATTGCCTGCTGATTGCGTGGTTCGTGTCTGCTCAGCTCTTTGAGTATTGCCTCCTGAGGTCCCTGTTCGGTCGCCACCTGCCGGGGACCAGCCCCAACTGATCCAGGGTATTCGAAGGAGAGATGGCCAAGGCGACTCTTTATATGCTAATCAGAGATGTCAAGAATAATAGTATGAGGAGAGCTCAGTAGGAAAATTCGGTGGAGAAAAGAGACTGAGTAGCTTGGTTTACGCGGAAGACCAATCAAACTTCAAGACAAGAAGTTTGCACCACTTATGTAGGCCGCAGGCGCCCTCTCGAATAGCGAAAGGTGCCTCACCCTAGACACCTTCTCGAGTGGGTCTTAGCAGCCCAGGCATAATTAGTAAGCGTGGTGGGTTCAGTGCTCCAGATGGAGACTCAGCTGGAAGTTAAAGGGAAGAATGACAAGGAACTTTATGAATTGGAGCTGTAAGTTAACTCTTTGACAGAGAGAGCGAGATGGTGGTGGGGGACAGCCCCCAGTGAAATCAGAGGTGAGAGCACAAAGCAATACAGTAGGCAGACTCCGGTTTTTCTGGGGGGGAGATGCTCGAGAATATCCGGGTGGACTCCTGAGGCTCGATCCCGCATTTGCGTATGCCGAGCCTCCTTCCTCATGACCTTTGTCCAGAGTGGAATGCCTCCCCGGCTCCCGGCACATGATCAGTGCATGCTCAGTCACGATATCAGTGCCTGCTCAGCCACGTGATCACTGACGGCACAGTCACGTGATCAGCGCCTCTCAGTCACGTGACCACCGTATGATAAAGACGTGATCAGTGAACGAGCACCATGTGATCACTGCATGCGAGGTCAGGTGGTCAGTTCCTGATCAGCCACCTGATCAGTGCGTGCACAGTCCCCTGATCAGCGCCTCTCAGTCATTGATCACTGCCTGATAAACACGTGATCAGTGCCCGAACAGCCACGTCATCAGTGCATGCGCAGCCAAGTGATTAGTGCATGATAGCCACGTGATCAGTGCGTGCACAGTCCCATGATCAGCGCCTGCCAGTCACTGATCATTGCCTGATAAACACGTGATCAGTGCATGATGAGCCATGTGATCAGTGCCCGATCAGCCATGTCATCAGTGCATGCTCAGTCACGTGATCTGGACTTGATCAGCCACGTGAATAATGCATGCTCAGTCACGTGATCTGGACTTGATCAGCCACGTGATCAGTGCCTGCAGAGTCACGTGATCAGGGCCTGCTGAGCTGCGTGATTCCTGTTGGCTCATCTGCATGACAATTGCCATCTGAGCTGCGTGATTCCTGCCGGCTCATCTGCATGACAATTGCCATCTCAACTGCGTGATTCCTGTCGGCTCATCTGCTTGAGAATTGCCAGCTGAGCTGCGTGATTCCTGCCTGGTCACGTGCTTGATTATTGCCAGTTGAGCAGCGTGATTCGTCACTGCTGAGCTCCATGCTTATTGCCTGCTGATTGCGTGGTTCGTGTCTGCTCAGCTCTTTGAGTATTGCCTCCTGAGGTCCCTGTCGGTCACCACCTGCCGGGGACCAGCCCCAACTGATCCAGGGTATTCGAAGGAGAGATGGCCTAGGCGACTCTTTATATGCTAATCAGAGATGTCAAGAATAATAGTATGAGGAGAGCTCAGTAGGAAAATTCGGTGGAGAAAAGAGACTGAGTAGATTGGTTTACGCGGAAGACCAATCAAACTTCAAGACAAGAAGTTTGCACCACTTATGTAGGCCGCAGGCGCCCTCTCGAATAGCGAAAGGTGCCTCACCCTAGACACCTTCTCGAGTGGGTCTTAGCAGCCCAGGCATAATTAGTAAGCGTGGTGGGTTCCGCGCTCCAGATGGAGACTCAGCTGGAAGTTAAAGGGAAGAATGACAAGGAACTTTATGAATTGGAGCTGTAAGTTAACTCTTTGACAGAGAGAGTGAGATGGTGGTGGGGGACAGCCCCCAGTGAAATCAGAGGTGAGAGCACAAAGCAATTCAGTAGGCAGACTCCGGTTTTTTTGGGGGGGAGATGCTCAAGAATATCCGGGTGGACTCCTGATGCTCGATTCCTCATTTGCCTATGCCGAGCCTCCTTCCTCATGACCTTTGTCCAGAGTGAAATGCCTCCCCGGCTCCCGGCACATGATCAGTGCATGCTCAGTCACGATATCAGTGCCTGCTCAGCCACGTGATCACTGACGGCACAGTCACGTGATCAGCGCCTCTCAGTCACGTGATCACCGTATGATAAACACGTGATCAGTGAACGACCAGCCACGTGATCACTGCATGCGCGGTCAGTTGGTCAGTTCCTGATCAGCCACCTGATCAGTGCGTGCACAGTCCCATGATCAGCGCCTGTCAGTCACTGATCATTGCCTGATAAACACGTGATCAGTGCATGATGAGCCATGTGATCAGTGCCCGATCAGCCACGTCATCAGTGCCCGATCAGCCACGTCATCAGTGCATGATAGCCACGTGATCAGTGCATGCTCAGTCACGTGATCTGGACTTGATCAGCCTCGTGATCAGTGCCTGCAGAGTCACGTGATCAGGGCCTGCTGAGCTGCGTGATTCCTGTTGGCTCATCTGCATGACAATTGCCATCTGAGCTGCGTGATTCCTGTCGGCTCATCTGCTTGACAATTGCCAGCTGAGCTGCGAGATTCGTCACTGCTGAGCTCCATGCTTATTGCCTGCTGATTGCGTGGTTCGTGTCTGCTCAGGTCTTTGAGTATTGCCTCCTGAGGTCCCTGTTCGGTCGCCACCTGCCGGGGACCCGCCCCAGCTGATCCAGGGTATTCGAAGGAGAGATGGCCTAGGTGACTCTTTATATGCTAATCAGAGATGTCAAGAATAATAGTATGAGGAGAGCTCAGTAGGAAAATTCTTGGAGAAAAGAGACTGAGTAGCTTGGTTTACGCGGAAGACCAATCAAACTTCAAGACAAGAAGTTTGCACCACTTACGTAGGCCGCAGGCGCCCTCTCGAATAGCGAAAGGTGCCTCACCCTAGACACCTTCTCGAGTGGGTCTTAGCAGCCCAGGCATAATTAGTAAGCGTGGTGGGTTCCGCGCTCCAGATGGAGACTCAGCTGGAAGTTAAAGGGAAGAATGACAAGGAACTTTATGAATTGGAGCTGTAAGTTAACACTTTGACAGAGAGAGCGAGATGGTGGTGGGGGACAGCCCCCAGTGAAATCAGAGGTGAGAGCACAAAGCAATACAGTAGGCAGACTCCGGTTTTTCTGGGGGGGAGATGCTCGAGAATATCCGGGTGGACTCCTGACGATCGATCCCGCATTTGCGTATGCCGAGCCTCCTTCCTCATGACCTTTGTCCAGAGTGGAATGCCTCCCCGGCTCCCGGCACATGATCAGTGCATGCTCAGTCACGATATCAGTGCCTGCTCAGCCACGTGATCACTGACGGCACAGTCACGTGATCAGCGCCTCTCAGTCACGTGACCACCGGATGATAAACACGTGATCAGTGAACAACCAGCCACGTGATCACTGCATGCGCGGTCAGGTGGTCAGTTCCTGATCAGCCACCTGATCAGTGCGTGCACAGTCCCCTGATCAGCGCCTCTCAGTCATTGATCACTGCCTGATAAACACGTGATCAGTGCCCGAACAGCCACGTCATCAGTGCATGCGCAGCCAAGTGATTAGTGCATGATAGCCACGTGATCAGTGCGTGCACAGTCCCATGATCAGCGCCTGTCAGTCACTGATCATTGCCTGATAAACACGTGATCAGTGCATGATGAGCCATGTGATCAGTGCCCGATCAGCCATGTCATCAGTGCATGCTCAATCACGTGATCTGGACTTGATCAGCCACGTGAATAGTGCATGCTCAGTCACGTGATCTGGTCTTGATCAGCCACGTGATCAGTGCCTGCAGAGTCACGTGATCAGGGCCTGCTGAGCTGCGTGATTCCTGTTGGCTCATCTGCATGACAATTGCCATCTGAGCTGCGTGATTCCTGCCGGCTCATCTGCATGACAATTGCCAGCTGAGCTGCGTGATTCCTGCCTGGTCACGTGCTTGATTATTGCCAGTTGAGCAGCGTGATTCGTCACTGGTGAGCTCCATGCTTATTGCCTGCTGATTGCGTGGTTCGTGTCTGCTCAGCTCTTTGAGTATTGCCTCCTGAGGTCCCTGTTCGGTCGCCACCTGCTGGGGACCAGCCCCAACTGATCCAGGGTATTCGAAGGAGAGATGGCCTAGGCGACTCTTTATATGCTAATCAGAGATGTCAAGAATAATAGTATGAGGAGAGCTCAGTAGAAAAATTCGGTGGAGAAAAGAGACTGAGTAGCTTGGTTTACGCGGAAGACCAATCAAACTTCAAGACAAGAAGTTTGCACCACTTATGTAGGCCGCAGGCGCCCTCTCGAATAGCGAAAGGTGCCTCACCCTAGACACCTTCTCGAGTGGGTCTTAGCAGCCCAGGCATAATTAGTAAGCGTGGTGGGTTCCGCGCTCCAGATGGAGACTCAGCTGGAAGTTAAAGGGAAGAATGACAAGGAACTTTATGATTTGGAGCTGTAAGTTAAATCTTTGACAGAGAGAGCGAGATGGTGGTGGGGGACAGCCCCCAGTGAAATCAGAGGTGAGAGCACAAAGCAATTCAGTAGGCAGACTCCGGTTTTTTGGGGGGGGAGATGCTCAAGAATATCCGGGTGGACTCCTGAGGCTCGATTCCTCATTTGCCTATGCCGAGCCTCCTTCCTCATGACCTTTGTCCAGAGTGAAATGCCTCCTCGGCTCCCGGTACATGATCAGTGCATGCTCAGTCACGATATCAGTGCCTGCTCAGCCACCTGATCACTGACGGCACAGTCACGTGATCAGCGCCTCTCAGTCACGTGATCACTGTATGATAAACACGTGATCAGTGAACGACCAGCCACGTGATCACTGCATGCGCGGTCAGGTGGTCAGTTCCTGATCAGCCACCTGATCAGTGCGTGCACAGTCCCCTGATCAGCGCCTGTCAGTCACTGATCACTGCCTGATAAACAGGTGATCAGTGCCCGAACAGCCACGTCATCTGTGCATGCGCAGTCACGTGATCAGTGCATGATAGCCACGTGATCAGTGCGTGCACAGTCCCATGATCAGCGCCTGTCAGTCACTGATCATTGCCTGATAAACACGTGATCAGTGCATGATGAGCCATGTGATCAGTGCCCGATCAGCCACGTCATCAGTGCCCGATCAGCCACGTCATCAGTGCATGATAGCCACGTGATCAGTGCATGCTCAGTCACGTGATCTGGACTTGATCAGCCACGTGATCAGTGCCTGCAGAGTCACGTGATCAGGGCCTGCTGAGCTGCGTGATTCCTGTTGGCTCATCTGCATGACAATTGCCATCTGAGCTGCGTGATTCCTGTCGGCTCATCTGCTTGACAATTGCCAGCTGAGCTGCGTGATTCGTCACTGCTGAGCTCCATGCTTATTGCCTGCTGATTGCGTGGTTCGTGTCTGCTCAGGTCTTTGAGTATTGCCTCCTGAGGTCCCTGTTCGGTCGCCACCTGCCGGGGACCCGCCCCAGCTGATCCAGGGTATTCGAAGGAGAGATGGCCTAGGTGACTCTTTATATGCTAATCAGAGATGTCAAGAATAATAGTATGAGGAGAGCTCAGTAGGAAAATTCGTTGGAGAAAAGAGACTGAGTAGCTTGGTTTACGCGGAAGACCAATCAAACTTCAAGACAAGAAGTTTGCACCACTTACGTAGGCCGCAGGCGCCCTCTCGAATAGCGAAAGGTGCCTCACCCTAGACACCTTCTCGAGTGGGTCTTAGCAGCCCAGGCATAATTAGTAAGCGTGGTGGGTTCCGCGCTCCAGATGGAGACTCAGCTGGAAGTTAAAGGGAAGAATGACAAGGAACTTTATGAATTGGAGCTGTAAGTTAACACTTTGACAGAGAGAGCGAGATGGTGGTGGGGGACAGCCCCCAGTGAAATCAGAGGTGAGAGCACAAAGCAATACAGTAGGCAGACTCCGGTTTTTCTGGGGGGGAGATGCTCGAGAATATCCGGGTGGACTCCTGACGCTCGATCCCGCATTTGCGTATGCCGAGCCTCCTTCCTCATGACCTTTGTCCAGAGTGGAATGCCTCCCCGGCTCCCGGCACATGATCAGTGCATGCTCAGTCACGATATCAGTGCCTGCTCAGCCACGTGATCACTGACGGCACAGTCACGTGATCAGCGCCTCTCAGTCACGTGACCACCGTATGATAAAGACGTGATCAGTGAACGAGCACCATGTGATCACTGCATGCGCGGTCAGGTGGTCAGTTCCTGATCAGCCACCTGATCAGTGCGTGCACAGTCCCCTGATCAGCGCCTCTCAGTCATTGATCACTGCCTGATAAACACGTGATCAGTGCCCGAACAGCCACGTCATCAGTGCATGTGCAGCCAAGTGATTAGTGCATGATAGTCACGTGATCAGTGCGTGCACAGTCCCATGATCAGCGCCTGTCAGTCACTGATCATTGCCTGATAAACACGTGATCAGTGCATGATGAGCCATGTGATCAGTGCCCGAACAGCCACGTCATCAGTGCATGCGCAGTCACGTGATCAGTGCATGATAGCCACGAGATCAGTGCGTGCACAGTCCCATGATCAGCGCCTGTCAGTCACTGATCATTGCCTGATAAACACGTGATCAGTGCATGATGAGCCATGTGATCAGTGCCCGATCAGCCACGTCATCAGTGCATGCGCAGTCACGTCATCAGTGCCTGATAGCCACGTGATCAGTGCATGCTCAGTCACGTGATCTGGACTTGATCAGCCACGTGATCAGTGCCTGCAGAGTCACGTGATCAGGGCCTGCTGAGCTGCGTGATTCCTTCCGGCTCATCTGCATGACAATTGCCATCTGAGCTGCGTGATTCCTGTTGGCTCATGTGCTTGACAATTGCCAGCTGAGCTGCGTGATTCCTGCCTAGTCACGTGCTTGATTATTGCCAGTTGAGCAGCATGATTCGTCACTGCTGAGCTCCATGCTTATTGCCTGCTGATTGTGTGGTTCGTGTCTGCTCAGCTCTTTGAGTATTGCCTCCTGAGGTCCCTGTTCAGTCGCCACCTGCCGGGGACCAGCCCCAACTGATCCAGGGTATTGGAAGGAGAGATGGCCTAGACGACTATTTATATGCTAATCAGAGATGTCAAGAATAATAGTATGAGGAGAGCTCAGTAGGAAAATTCGATGGAAAAAAGAGACTGAGTAGCTTGGTTTACGCGGAAGACCAATCAAACTTCAAGACAAGAAGTTTGCACCACTTACATATACCCCAGGCGCCCTCTCGAATAGCGACAGGTGCCTCACCCTAGACACCTTCTCGAGTGGGTCTTAGCAGCCCAGGCATAATTAGTAAGCGTGGTGGGTTCCGCGCTCCAGATGGAGACTCAGCTGGAAGTTAAAGGGAAGAATGACAAGGCACTTTATGAATTGGAGCTGTAAGTTAACTCTTTGACAGAGAGAGCGAGATGGTGGTGGGGGACAGCCCCCAGTGAATTCAGAGGTGAGAGCACAAAGCAATACAGTAGGCAGACTCCGGTTTTTCTGGGGGGGAGATGCTCGAGAATATCCGGGTGGACTCCTGAGGCTCGATCCCGCATTTGCGTATGCCGAGCCTCCTTCCTCATGACCTTTGTCCAGAGTGGAATGCCTCCCCGGCTCCCGGCACATGATCAGTGCATGCTCAGTCACGATATCAGTGCCTGCTCAGCCACGTGATCACTGACGGCACAGTCACGTGATCAGCGCCTCTCAGTCACGTGATCACCATATGATAAAGACGTGATCAGTGAACGACCAGCCACGTGATCACTGCATGCGCGGTCAGGTGGTCAGTTCCTGATCAGCCACCTGATCAGTGCGTGCACAGTCCCCTGATCAGCGCCTGTCAGTCACTGATCACTGCCTGATAAACACGTGATCAGTGCCCGATCAGCCACGACATCAGTGCATGCGCAGTCACGTGATCAGTGCATGATAGCCACGTGATCAGTGCGTGCACAGTCCCATGATCAGCGCCTGTCAGTCACTGATCATTGCCTGATAAACACGTGATCAGTGCATGATGAGCCATGTGATCAGTGCCCGATCAGCCACGTCATCAGTGCATGCGCAGTCACGTCATCAGTGCCTGATAGCCACGTGATCAGTGCATGCTCAGTCACGTGATCTGGACTTGATCAGCCACGTGATCAGTGCCTGCAGAGTCACGTGATCAGGGCCTGCTGAGCTGCGTGATTCCTGCCGGCTCATCTGCATGACAATTGCAATCTGAGCTGCGTGATTCCTGTCGGCTCATCTGCTTGAAAATTGCCAGCTGAGCTGCGTGATTCCTGCCTGGTCACGTGCTTGAATATTGCCAGTTGAGCAGCATGATTCGTCACTGCTGAGCTCCATGCTTATTGCCTGCTGATTGCGTGGTTCGTGTCTGCTCAGCTCTTTGAGTATTGCCTCCTGAGGTCCCTGTTCGGTCGCCACCTGCCGGGGACCAGCCCCAACTGATCCAGGGTATTCGAAGGAGAGATGGCCTAGGCGACTCTTTATATGCTAATCAGAGATGTCAAGAATAATAGTATGAGGAGAGCTCAGTAGGAAAATTCGGTGGAGAAAAGAGACTGAGTAGCTTGGTTTACGCGGAAGACCAATCAAACTTCAAGACAAGAAGTTTGCACCACTTACGTAGGCCGCAGGCGCCCTCTCGAATAGCGAAAGGTGCCTCACCCTAGACACCTTCTCGAGTGGGTCTTAGCAGCCCAGGCATAATTAGTAAGCGTGGTGGGTTCCGTGCTCCAGATGGAGACTCAGCTGGAAGTTAAAGGGAAGAATGACAAGGAACTTTATGAATTGGAGCTGTAAGTTTACTCTTTGACAGAGAGAGCGAGATGGTGGTGGGGGACAGCCCCCAGTGAAATCAGAGGTGAGAGCACAAAGCAATACAGTAGGCAGACTCCGGTTTTTCTGGGGGGGAGATGCTCGAGAATATCCGGGTGGACTCCTGAGGCTCGATCCCGCATTTGCGTATGCCGAGCCTCCTTCCTCATGACCTTTGTCCAGAGTGGAATGCCTCCCCGGCTCCCGGCACATGATCAGTGCATGCTCAGTCACGATATCAGTGCCTGCTCAGCCACGTGATCACTGACGGCACAGTCACGTGATCAGCGCCTCTCAGTCACGTGATCACCGTATGATAAACACGTGATCAGTGAACGACCAGCCAGGTGATCACTGCATGCGCGGTCAGGTGGTCAGTTCCTGATCAGCCACCTGATCAGTGCGTGCACAGTCCCCTGATCAGCGCCTGTCAGTCACTGATCACTGCCTGATAAACACGTGATCAGTGCCCGAACAGCCACGTCATCAGTGCATGCGCAGTCACGTGATCAGTGCATGATAGCCACGTGATCAGTGCGTGCACAGTCCCATGATCAGCGCCTGTCAGTCACTGATCATTGCCTGATAAACACGTGATCAGTGCATGAGGAGCCATGTGATCAGTGCCCGATAGGCCACGTCATCAGTGCATGGGCAGTCACGTCATCAGTGCATGATAGCCACGTGATCAGTGCATGCTCAGTCACGTGATCTGGACTTGATCAGCCACGTGATCAGTGCCTGCAGAGTCACGTGTTCAGGGCCTGCTGAGCTGCGTGATTCCTGCCGGCTCATCTGCATGACAATTGCCATCTGAGCTGCGTGATTCCTGTCGGCTCATCTGCTTGACAATTGCCAGCTGAGCTGCGTGATTCCTGCCTGGTCACGTGCTTGATTATTGCCAGTTGAGCAGCATGATTCGTCCCTGCTGAGCTCCATGCTTATTGCCTGCTGATTGCGTGGTTCGTGTCTGCTCAGCTCTTTGAGTATTGCCTCCTGAGGTCCCTGTTCGGTCGCCACCTGCCGGGGACCAGCCCAAACTGATCCAGGGTATTCGAAGGAGAGATGGCCTAGGCGACTGTTTATATGCTAATCAGAGATGTCAAGAATAATAGTATGAGGAGAGCTCAGTAGGAAAATTCGGTGGAGAAAAGAGACTGAGTAGCTTGGTTTATGCGGAAGACCAATCAAACTTCAAGACAAGAAGTTTGCACCACTTATGTAGGCCGCAGGCGCCCTCTCGAATAGCGAAAGGTGCCTCACCCTAGACAACTTCTCGAGTGGGTCTTAGCAGCCCAGGCATAATTAGTAAGCGTGGTGGGTTCCGCGCTCCAGATGGAGACTCAGCTTGAAGTTAAAGGGAAGAATGACAAGGAAGTTTATGAATTGGAGCTGTAAGTTAACTCTTTGACAGAGAGAGCGAGATGGTGGTGGGGGACAGCCCCCAGTGAAATCAGAGGTGAGAGCACAAAGCAATTCAGTAGGCAGACTCCGGTTTTTCTGGGGGGGAGATGCTCGAGAATCTCCGGGTGGACTCCTGAGGCTCGATCCCGCATTTGCGTATGCCGAGCCTCCTTCCTCATGACCTTTGTCCAGAGTGGAATGCCTCCCCGGCTCCCGGCACATGATCAGTGCATGCTCAGTCACGATATCAGTGCCTGCTCAGCCACGTGATCACTGACGGCACAGTCACGTGATCAGCGCCTCTCAGTCACGTGATCACCGTATGATAAACACGTGATCAGTGAACGACCAGCCACGTGATCACTGCATGCGCGGTCAGGTGGTCAGTTCCTGATCAGCCACCTGATCAGTGCGTGCACAGTCCCCTGATCAGCGCCTGTCAGTCACTGATCACTGCCTGATAAACACGTGATCAGTGCCCGAACAGCCACGTCATCAGTGCATGCGCAGTCACGTGATCAGTGCATGATAGCCACGTGATCAGTGCGTGCACAGTCCCATGATCAGCGCCTGTCAGTCACTGATCATTGCCTGATAAACACCTGATCAGTGCATGATGAGCCATGTGATCATTGCCCGATCAGCCACGTCATCAGTGCATGATAGCCACGTGATCAGTGCATGCTCAGTCACGTGATCTGGACTTGATCAGCCACGTGATCAGTGCCTGCAGAGTCACGTGTTCAGGGCCTGCTGAGCTGCGTGATTCCTGCCGGCTCATCTGCATGACAATTGCCATCTGAGCTGCGTGATTCCTGTCGGCTCATCTGCTTGACAATTGCCAGCTGAGCTGCGTGATTCCTGCCTGGTCACGTGCTTGATTATTGCCAGTTGAGCAGCATGATTCGTCCCTGCTGAGCTCCATGCTTATTGCCTGCTGATTGCGTGGTTCGTGTCTGCTCAGCTCTTTGAGTATTGCCTCCTGAGGTCCCTGTTCGGTCGCCACCTGCCGGGGAACAGCCCCAACTGATCCAGGGTATTCGAAGGAGAGATGGCCTAGGCGACTGTTTATATGCTAATCAGAGATGTCAAGAATAATAGTATGAGGAGAGCTCAGTAGGAAAATTCGGTGGAGAAAAGAGACTGAGTAGCTTGGTTTACGCGGAAGACCAATCAAACTTCAAGACAAGAAGTTTGCACCACTTACGTAGGCCGCAGGCGCCCTCTCGAATAGAGAAAGGTGCCTCACCCTAGACACCTTCTCGAGTGGGTCTTAGCAGCCCAGGCATAATTAGTAAGCGTTGTGGGTTCCGCGCTCCAGATTGAGACTCAGCTGGAAGTTAAAGGGAAGAATGACAAGGAACTTTATGAATTGGAGCTGTAAGTTAACTCTTTGACAGAGAGAGCGAGATGGTGGTGGGGGACAGCCCCCAGTGAAATCAGAGGTGAGAGCACAAAGCAATACAGTAGGCAGACTCCGGTTTTTTGGGGGGAGATGCTCGAGAATATTCGGGTGGACTCCTGAGGCTCGATCCCGCATTTGCGTATGCCGAGCCTCCTTCCTCATGACCTTTGTCCAGAGTGGAATGCCTCCCCGGCTCCCGGCACATGATCAGTGCATGCTCAGTCACGATATCAGTGCCTGCTCAGCCACGTGATCACTGACGGCACAGTCACGTGATCAGCGCCTCTCAGTCACGTGATCACCGTATAATAAACACGTGATCAGTGAACGACCAGCCACGTGATCACTGCATGCCCGGTCAGGTGGTCAGTTCCTGATCAGCCACCTGATCAGTGCGTGCACAGTCCCCTGATCAGCGCCTGTCAGTCACTGATCACTGCCTGATAAACACGTGATCAGTGCGCGAACAGCCACGTCATCAGTGCATGCGCAGTCACGTGATCAGTGCATGATAGCCACGTGATCAGTGCGTGCACAGTCCCATGATCAGCGCCTGTCAGTCACTGATCATTGCCTGATAAACACGTGATCAGTGCATGATGAGCCATGTGATCAGTGCCCGATCAGCCAGGTCATCAGTGCATGCGCAGTCACGTCATCAGTGCATGATAGCCACGTGATCAGTGCATGCTCAGTCACGTGATCAGTGCCTGCAGAGTCACGTGATCAGGGCCTGCTGAGCTGCGTGATTCCTGTCGGCTCATCTGCTTGACAATTGCCAGCTGAGCTGCGTGATTCCTGCCTGGTCACGTGCTTGATTATTGCCTGTTGAGCAGCATGATTCGTCACTGCTGAGCTCCATGCTTATTGCCTGCTGATTGCATGGTTCGTGTCTGCTCAGCTCTTTGAGTATTGCCTCCTGAGGTCCCTGTTCGGTCGCCACCTGCCGGGGACCAGCCCCAACTGATCCAGGGTATTCGAAGGAGAGATGGCCTAGGCGACTCTTTATATGCTAATCAGAGATGTCAAGAATAATAGTATGAGGAGAGCTCAGTAGGAAAATTCGGTGGAGAAAAGAGACTGAGTAGCTTGGTTTACGCGGAATTTCAATCAAACTTCAAGACAAGAAGTTTGCACCACTTACGTAGGCCGCAGGCGCCCTCTCGAATAGCGAAAGGTGTCTCACCCTACACACCTTCTCGAGTGGGTCTTAGCAGCCCAGGCATAATTAGTAAGCGTGGTGGGTTCCGCGCTCCAGATGGAGACTCAGCTGGAAGTTAAAGGGAAGAATGACAAAGAACTTTATGAATTGGAGCTGTAAGTTAACTCTTTGACAGAGAGAGCGAGATGGTGGTGGGGGACAGCCCCCAGTGAAATCAGAGGTGAGAGCACAAAGCAATACAGTAGGCAGACTCCGGTTTTTTTGGGGGAGATGCTCGAGAATATCCGGGTGGACTCCTGAGGCTCGATCCCGCATTTGCGTATGCCGAGCCTCCTTCCTCATGACCTTTGTCCAGAGTGGAATGCCTCCCCGGCTCCCGGCACATGATCAGTGCATGCTCAGTCACGATATCAGTGCCTGCTCAGCCACGTGATCACTGACGGCACAGTCACGTGATCAGCGCCTCTCAGTCACGTGATCACCGTATGATAAACACGTGATCAGTGAACGACCAGCCACGTGATCACTGCATGCACGGTCAGGTGGTCAGTTCCTGATCAGCCACCTGATCAGTGCGTGCACAGTCCCCTGATCAGCGCCTGTCAGTCACTGATCACTGCCTGATAAACACGTGATCAGTGCCCGAACAGCCACGTCATCAGTGCATGCGCAGTCACGTGATCAGTGCATGATAGCCACGTGATCAGTGCGTGCACAGTCCCATGATCAGCGCCTGTCAGTCACTGATCATTGCCTGATAAACACGTGATCAGTGCATGATGAGCCATGTGATCAGTGCCCGATAGGCCACGTCATCAGTGCATGCGCAGTCACGTCATCAGTGCATGATAGCCACGTGATCAGTGCATGCTCAGTCACGTGATCAGTGCCTGCAGAGTCACGTGATCAGGGCCTGCTGAGCTGCGTGATTCCTGCCGGCTCATCTGCTTGACAATTGCCAGCTGAGCTGCGTGATTCCTGCCTGGTCACGTGCTTGATTATTGCCAGTTGAGCAGCATGATTCGTCAGTGCTGAGCTCCATGCTTATTGCTTGCTGATTGCATGGTTCGTGTCTGCTCAGCTCTTTGAGTATTGCCTCCTGAGGTCCCTGTTCGGTCGCCACCTGCCTGGGACCAGCCCCAACTGATCCAGGGTATTCGAAGGAGAGATGGCCTAGGCGACTGTTTATATGCTAATCAGAGATGTCAAGAATAATAGTATGAGGAGAGCTCAGTAGGAAAATTCGGTGGAGAAAAGAGACTGAGTAGCTTGGTTTACGCGGAATACCAATCAAACTTCAAGACAAGAAGTTTGCACCACTTACATAGGCCGCAGGCGCCCTCTCGAATAGCGAAAGGTGCCTCACCCTACACACCTTCTCGAGTGGGTCTTAGCAGCCCAGGCATAATTAGTAAGCGTGGTGGGTTCCGCGCTCCAGATGGAGACTCAGCTGGAAGTTAAAGGGAAGAATGACAAGGAACTTTATGAATTGGAGTTGTAAGTTAACTCTTTGACAGAGAGAGCGAGATGGTGGTGGGGGACAGCCCCCAGTGAAATCAGAGGTGAGAGCACAAAGCAATACAGTAGGCAGACTCCGGTTTTTTGGGGGGAGATGCTCGAGAATATCCGGGTGGACTCCTGAGGCTCGATCCCGCATTTGCGTATGCCGAGCCTCCTTCCTCATGACCTTTGTCCAGAGTGGAATGCCTCCCCGGCTCCCGGCACATGATCAGTGCATGCTCAGTCACGATATCAGTGCCTGCTCAGCCACGTGATCACTGACGGCACAGTCACGTGATCAGCGCCTCTCAGTCACGTGATCACCGTATGATAAACACGTGATCAGTGAACGACCAGCCACGTGATCACTGCATGCGCGGTCAGGTGGTCAGTTCCTGATCAGCCACCTGATCAGTGCGTGCACAGTCCCCTGATCAGCGCCTGTCAGTCACTGATCACTGCCTGATAAACACGTGATCAGTGCCCGAACAGCCACGTCATCAGTGCATGCGCAGTCACGTGATCAGTGCATGATAGCCACGTGATCAGTGCGTGCACAGTCCCATGATCAGCGCCTGTCAGTCACTGATCATTGCCTGATAAACACGTGATCAGTGCATGATGAGCCATGTGATCAGTGCCCGATCAGCCACGTCATCAGTGCATGGGCAGTCACGTCATCAGTGCATGATAGCCACGTGATCAGTGCATGCTCAGTCACGTGATCTGGACTTGATCAGCCACGTGATCAGTGCCTGCAGAGTCACGTGATCAGGGCCTGCTGAGCTGCGTGATTCCTGCCGGCTCATCTGCATGACAATTGCCATCTGAGCTGCGTGATTCCTGTCGGCTCATCTGCTTCACAATTGCCAGCTGAGCTGCGTGATTCCTGCCTGGTCACGTGCTTGATTATTGCCAGTTGAGCAGCATGATTCGTCACTGCTGAGGTCCATGCTTATTGCCTGCTGATTGCGTGGTTCGTGTCTGCTCAGCTCTTTGAGTATTGCCTCCTGAGGTCCCTGTTCGGTCGCCACCTGCCGGGGACCAGCCCCAACTGATCCAGGGTATTTGAAGGAGAGATGGCCTAGGCGACTCTTTATATGCTAATCAGAGATGTCAAGAATAATAGTATGAGGAGAGCTCAGTAGGAAAATTCGGTGGAGAAAAGAGACTGAGTAGCTTGGTTTACGCGGAAGACCAATCAAACTTCAAGACAAGAAGTTTGCACCACTTATGTAGGCCGCAGGCGCCCTCTCGAATAGCGAAAGGTGCCTCACCCTACACACCTTCTCGAGTGGGTCTTAGCAGCCCAGGCATAATTAGTAAGCGTGGTGGGTTCCGCACTCCAGATGGAGACTCAGCTGGAAGTTAAAGGGAAGAATGACAAGGAACTTTATGAATTGGAGCTGTAAGTTAACTCTTTGACAGAGAGAGCGAGATTGTGGTGGGGGACAGCCCCCAGTGAAATCAGAGGTGAGAGCACAAAGCAATACAGTAGGCAGACTCTGTTTTTTTGGGGGAGATGCTCGAGAATATCCGGGTGGACTCCTGAGGCTCGATCCCGCATTTGCGTATGCCGAGCCTCCTTCCTCATGACCTTTGTCCAGAGTGGAATGCCTCCCCGGCTCCCGGCACATGATCAGTGCATGCTCAGTCACGATATCAGTGCCTGCTCAGCCACGTGATCACTGACGGCACAGTCACGTGATCAGCGCCTCTCAGTCACGTGATCACCGTATGATAAACACGTGATCAGTGAACGACCAGCCACGTGATCACTGCATGCGCGGTCAGGTGGTCAGTTCCTGATCAGCCACCTGATCAGTGCGTGCACAGTCCCCTGATCAGCGCCTGTCAGTCACTGATCACTGCCTGATAAACAAGTGATCAGTGCCCGAACAGCCACGTCATCAGTGCATGCGCAGTCACGTGATCAGTGCATGATAGCCACGTGATCAGTGCGTGCACAGTCCCATGATCAGCGCCTGTCAGTCACTGATCATTGCCTGATAAACACGTGATCAGTGCATGATGAGCCATGTGATCAGTGCCCGATAGGCCACGTCATCAGTGCATGCGCAGTCACGTCATCAGTGCATGATAGCCACGTGATCAGTGCATGCTCAGTCACGTGATCTGGACTTGATCAGCCACGTGATCAGTGCCTGCAGAGTCACGTGATCAGGGCCTGCTGAGCTGCGTGATTCCTGCCGGCTCATCTGCATGAAAATTGCCATCTGAGCTGGGTAATTCCTGTCGGCTCATCTGCTTGACAATTGCCAGCTGAGCTGCGTGATTCCTGCCTGGTCACGTGCTTGATTATTGCCAGTTGAGCAGCATGATTCGTCACTGCTGAGCTCCATGCTTATTGCCTGCTGATTGCGTGGTTCGTGTCTGCTCAGCTCTTTGAGTATTGCCTCCTGAGGTCCCTGTTCGGTCGCCACCTGCCGGGGACAAGCCCCAACTGATCCAGGGTATTCGAAGGAGAGATGGCCTAGGCGACTATTTATATGCTAATCAGAGATGTCAAGAATAATAGTATGAGGAGAGCTCAGTAGGAAAATTCGGTGGAGAAAAGAGACTGAGTAGCTTGGTTTACGCGGAAGACCAATCAAACTTCAAGACAAGAAGTTTGCACCACTTACGTAGGCCGCAGGCGCCCTCTCGAATAGCGAAAGGTGCCTCACCCTAGACACCTTCTCGAGTGGGTCTTAGCAGCCCAGGCATAATTAGTAAGCGTGGTGGGTTCCGCGCTCCAGATGGAGACTCAGCTGGAAGTTAAAGGGAAGAATGACAAGGAACTTTATGAATTGGAGCTGTAAGTTAACTCTTTGACAGAGAGAGCGAGATGGTGGTGGGGGACAGCCCCCAGTGAAATCAGAGGTGAGAGCACAAAGCAATACAGTAGGCAGACTCCGGTTTTTTTGGGGGGAGATGCTCCAGAATATTCGGGTGGACTCCTGAGGCTCGATCCCGCATTTGCGTATGCCGAGCCTCCTTCCTCATGACCTTTGTCCAGAGTGGAATGCCTCCCCGGCTCCCGGCACATGATCAGTGCATGCTCAGTCACGATATCAGTGCCTGCTCAGCCACGTGATCACTGACGGCACAGTCACGTGATCAGCGCCTCTCAGTCACGTGATCACCGTATAATAAACACGTGATCAGTGAACGACCAGCCACGTGATCACTGCATGCCCGGTCAGGTGGTCAGTTCCTGATCAGCCACCTGATCAGTGCGTGCACAGTCCCCTGATCAGCGCCTGTCAGTCACTGATCACTGCCTGATAAACACGTGATCAGTGCGCGAACAGCCACGTCATCAGTGCATGCGCAGTCACGTGATCAGTGCATGATAGCCACGTGATCAGTGCGTGCACAGTCCCATGATCAGCGCCTGTCAGTCACTGATCATTGCCTGATAAACACGTGATCAGTGCATGATGAGCCATGTGATCAGTGCCCGATCAGCCAGGTCATCAGTGCATGCGCAGTCACGTCATCAGTGCATGATAGCCACGTGATCAGTGCATGCTCAGTCACGTGATCAGTGCCTGCAGAGTCACGTGATCAGGGCCTGCTGAGCTGCGTGATTCCTGTCGGCTCATCTGCTTGACAATTGCCAGCTGAGCTGCGTGATTCCTGCCTGGTCACGTGCTTGATTATTGCCTGTTGAGCAGCATGATTCGTCACTGCTGAGCTCCATGCTTATTGCCTGCTGATTGCATGGTTCGTGTCTGCTCAGCTCTTTGAGTATTGCCTCCTGAGGTCCCTGTTCGGTCGCCACCTGCCGGGGACCAGCCCCAACTGATCCAGGGTATTCGAAGGAGAGATGGCCTAGGCGACTCTTTATATGCTAATCAGAGATGTCAAGAATAATAGTATGAGGAGAGCTCAGTAGGAAAATTCGGTGGAGAAAAGAGACTGAGTAGCTTGGTTTACGCGGAATACCAATCAAACTTCAAGACAAGAAGTTTGCACCACTTACGTAGGCCGCAGGCGCCCTCTCGAATAGCGAAAGGTGCCTCACCCTACACACCTTCTCGAGTGGGTCTTAGCAGCCCAGGCATAATTAGTAAGCGTGGTGGGTTCCGCGCTCCAGATGGAGACTCAGCTGGAAGTTAAAGGGAAGAATGACAAAGAACTTTATGAATTGGAGCTGTAAGTTAACTCTTTGACAGAGAGAGCGAGATGATGGTGGGGGACAGCCCCCAGTGAAATCAGAGGTGAGAGCACAAAGCAATACAGTAGGCAGACTCCGGTTTTTTTGGGGGAGATGCTCGAGAATATCCGGGTGGACTCCTGAGGCTCGATCCCGCATTTGCATATGCCGAGCCTCCTTCCTCATGACCTTTGTCCAGAGTGGAATGCCTCCCCGGCTCCCGGCACATGATCAGTGCATGCTCAGTCACGATATCAGTGCCTGCTCAGCCACGTGATCACTGACGGCACAGTCACGTGATCAGCGCCTCTCAGTCACGTGATCACCGTATGATAAACACGTGATCAGTGAACGACCAGCCACGTGATCACTGCATGCACGGTCAGGTGGTCAGTTCCTGATCAGCCACCTGATCAGTGCGTGCACAGTCCCCTGATCAGCGCCTGTCAGTCACTGATCACTGCCTGATAAACACGTGATCAGTGCCCGAACAGCCACGTCATCAGTGCATGCGCAGTCACGTGATCAGTGCATGATAGCCACGTGATCAGTGCGTGCACAGTCCCATGATCAGCGCCTGTCAGTCACTGATCATTGCCTGATAAACACGTGATCAGTGCATGATGAGCCATGTGATCAGTGCCCGATAGGCCACGTCATCAGTGCATGCGCAGTCACGTCATCAGTGCATGATAGCCACGTGATCAGTGCATGCTCAGTCACGTGATCAGTGCCTGCAGAGTCACGTGATCAGGGCCTGCTGAGCTGCGTGATTCCTGCCGGCTCATCTGCTTGACAATTGCCAGCTGAGCTGCGTGATTCCTGCCTGGTCACGTGCTTGATTATTGCCAGTTGAGCAGCATGATTCGTCAGTGCTGAGCTCCATGCTTATTGCTTGCTGATTGCATGGTTCGTGTCTGCTCAGCTCTTTGAGTATTGCCTCCTGAGGTCCCTGTTCGGTCGCCACCTGCCGGGGACCAGCCCCAACTGATCCAGGGTATTTGAAGGAGAGATGGCCTAGGCGACTCTTTATATGCTAATCAGAGATGTCAAGAATAATAGTATGAGGAGAGCTCAGTAGGAAAATTCGGTGGAGAAAAGAGACTGAGTAGCTTGGTTTACGCGGAAGACCAATCAAACTTCAAGACAAGAAGTTTGCACCACTTATGTAGGCCGCAGGCGCCCTCTCGAATAGCGAAAGGTGCCTCACCCTACACACCTTCTCGAGTGGGTCTTAGCAGCCCAGGCATAATTAGTAAGCGTGGTGGGTTCCGCACTCCAGATGGAGACTCAGCTGGAAGTTAAAGGGAAGAATGACAAGGAACTTTATGAATTGGAGCTGTAAGTTAACTCTTTGACAGAGAGAGCGAGATTGTGGTGGGGGACAGCCCCCAGTGAAATCAGAGGTGAGAGCACAAAGCAATACAGTAGGCAGACTCCGGTTTTTTTGGGGGGAGATGCTCGAGAATATCCGGGTGGACTCCTGAGGCTCGATCCCGCATTTGCGTATGCCGAGCCTCCTTCCTCATGACCTTTGTCCAGAGTGGAATGCCTCCCCGGCTCCCGGCACATGATCAGTGCATGCTCAGTCACGATATCAGTGCCTGCTCAGCCACGTGATCACTGACGGCACAGTCACGTGATCAGCGCCTCTCAGTCACGTGATCACCGTATGATAAACACGTGATCAGTGAACGACCAGCCACGTGATCACTGCATGCGCGGTCAGGTGGTCAGTTCCTGATCAGCCACCTGATCAGTGCGTGCACAGTCCCCTGATCAGCGCCTGTCAGTCACTGATCACTGCCTGATAAACACGTGATCACTGCCCGAACAGCCACGTCATCAGTGCATGCGCAGTCACGTGATCAGTGCATGATAGCCACGTGATCAGTGCGTGCACAGTCCCATGATCAGCGCCTGTCAGTCACTGATCATTGCCTGATAAACACGTGATCAGTGCATGATGAGCCATGTGATCAGTGCCCGATCGGCCACGTCATCAGTGCATGCGCAGTCACGTCATCAGTGCATGATAGCCACGTGATCAGTGCATGCTCAGTCACGTGATCTGGACTTGATCAGCCACGTGATCAGTGCCTGCAGAGTCACGTGATCAGGGCCTGCTGAGCTGCGTGATTCCTGCCGGCTCATCTGCATGAAAATTGCCATCTGAGCTGGGTAATTCCTGTCGGCTCATCTGCTTGACAATTGCCAGCTGAGCTGCGTGATTCCTGCCTGGTCACGTGCTTGATTATTGCCAGTTGAGCAGCATGATTCGTCACTGCTGAGCTCCATGCTTATTGCCTGCTGATTGCGTGGTTCGTGTCTGCTCAGCTCTTTGAGTATTGCCTCCTGAGGTCCCTGTTCGGTCGCCACCTGCCGGGGACCAGCCCCAACTGATCCAGGGTATTCGAAGGAGAGATGGCCTAGGCGACTATTTATATGCTAATCAGAGATGTCAAGAATAATAGTATGAGGAGAGCTCAGTAGGAAAATTCGGTGGAGAAAAGAGACTGAGTAGCTTGGTTTACGCGGAAGACCAATCAAACTTCAAGACAAGAAGTTTGCACCACTTACGTAGGCCGCAGGCGCCCTCTCGAATAGCGAAAGGTGCCTCACCCTAGACACCTTCTCGAGTGGGTCTTAGCAGCCCAGGCATAATTAGTAAGCGTGGTGGGTTCCTCGCTCCAGATGGAGACTCAGCTGGAAGTTAAAGGGAAGAATGACAAGGAACTTTATGAATTGGAGCTGTAAGTTAACTCTTTGACAGAGAGAGCGAGATGGTGGTGGGGGACAGCCCCCAGTGAAATCAGAGGTGAGAGCACAAAGCAATACAGTAGGCAGACTCCGGTTTTTCTGGGGGGGAGATGCTCGAGAATATCCGGGTGGACTCCTGAGGCTCGATCCCGCATTTGCGTATTCCGAGCCTCCTTCCTCATGACCTTTGTCCAGAGTGGAATGCCTCCCCGGCTCCCGGCAAATGATCAGTGCATGCTCAGTCACGATATCAGTGCCTGCTCAGCCACGTGATCACTGACGGCACAGTCACGTGATCAGCGCCTCTCAGTCACGTGATCACCGTATGATAATCACGTGATCAGTGAACGACCAGCCACGTGATCACTGCATGCGCGGTCAGGTGGTCAGTTCCTGATCAGCCACCTGATCAGTGCGTGCACAGTCCCCTGATCAGCGCCTGTCAGTCACTGATCACTGCCTGATAAACACGTGATCAGTGCCCGAACAGCCACGTCATCAGTGCATGCGCAGTCACGTGATCAGTGCATGATAGCCACGTGATCAGTGCGTGCACAGTCCCAGGATCAGCGCCTGTCAGTCACTGATCATTGCCTGATAAACACGTGATCAGTGCATGATGAGCCATGTGATCAGTGCCCGATAGGCCACGTCATCAGTGCATGCGCAGTCACGTCATCAGTGCATGATAGCCACGTGATCAGTGCATGCTCAGTCACGTGATCTGGACTTGATCAGCCACGTGATCAGTGCCTGCAGAGTCACGTGATCAGGGCCTGCTGAGCTGCGTGATTCCTGCCGGCTGATCTGCATGACAATTGCCATCTGAGCTGGGTGATTCCTGTCGGCTCATCTGCTTGACAATTGCCAGCTGAGCTGCGTGATTCCTGCCTGGTCACGTGCTTGATTATTGCCAGTTGAGCAGCATGATTCGTCACTGCTGAGCTCCATGCTTATTGCCTGCTGATTGCGTGGTTCGTGTCTGCTCAGCTCTTTGAGTATTGCCTCCTGAGGTCCCTGTTTGGTCGCCACCTGCCGGGGACCAGCCCCAACTGATCCAGGGTATTCGAAGGAGAGATGGCCTAGGCGACTCTTTATATGCTAATCAGAGATGTCAAGAATAATAGTATGAGGAGAGCTCAGTAGGAAAATTCGGTGGAGATAAGAGACTGAGTAGTTTGGTTTACGCGGAAGACCAATCAAACTTCAAGACAAGAAGTCTGCACCACTTACGTAGGCCGCAGGCGCCCTCTCGAATAGCGAAAGGTGCCTCACCCTAGACACCTTCTCGAGTGGGTCTTAGCAGCCCAGGCATAATTAGTAAGCGTGGTGGGTTCCGCGCTCCAGATAGAGACTCAGCTGGAAGTTAAAGGGAAGAATGACAAGGAACTTTATGAATTGGAGCTGTATGTTACCTCTTTGACAGAGAGAGCGAGATGGTGGTGGGGGACAGCCCCCAGTGAAATCAAAGGTGAGAGCACAAAGCAATACAGTAGGCAGACTCCGGTTTTTTGGGGGGAGATGCTCGAGAATATCCGGGTGGACTCCTGAGGCTCGATCCCGCATTTGCGTATGCCGAGCCTCCTTCCTCATGACCTTTGTCCAGAGTGGAATGCCTCCCCGGCTCCCGGCACATGATCAGTGCATGCTCAGTCACGATATCAGTGCCTGCTCAGCCACGTGATCACTGACGGCACAGTCACGTGATCAGCGCCTCTCAGTCACGTGATCAGCGTATGATAAAGACGTGATCAGTGAACGACCAGCCACGTGATCACTGCATGCTCGGTCAGGTGGTCAGTTCCTGATCAGCCACCTGATCAGTGCGTGCACAGTCCCCTGATCAGCGCCTGTCAGTCACTGATCACTGCCTGATAAACACGTGATCAGTGCCCGAACAGCCACGTCATCAGTGCATGCGCAGTCACGTGATCAGTGCATGATAGCCACGTGATCAGTGCGTGCACAGTCCCATGATCAGCGCCTGTCAGTCACTGATCATTGCCTGATAAACACGTGATCAGTGCATGATGAGCCATGTGATCAGTGCCCGATCAGCCACGTCATCAGTGCATGCGCAGTCACGTCATCAGTGGATGATAGCCACGTGATCAGTGCATGCTCAGTCACGTGATCTGGAATTGATCAGCCACGTGATCAGTGCCTGCAGAGTCACGTGATCAGGGCCTGCTGAGCTGCGTGATGCCTGCCGGCTCATCTGCATGACAATTGCCATCTGAGCTGCGTGATTCCTGTCGGCTCATCTGCTTGAGAATTGCCAGCTGAGCTGCGTGATTCCTGCCTAGTCACGTGCTTGATTTTTGCCAGTTGAGCAGCATGATTCGTCACTGCTGAGCTCCATGCTTATTGCCTGCTGATTGCGTGGTTCGTGTCTGCTCAGCTCTTTGAGTATTGCCTCCTGAGGTCCCTGTTCGGTGGCCACCTGCCGGGGACCAGCCCCAACTGATCCAGGGTATTCGAAGGAGAGATGGCCTAGGCGACTCTTTATATGCTAATCAGAAATGTCAAGAATAATAGTATGAGGAGAGCTCAGTAGGAAAATTCGGTGGAGAAAAGAGACTGAGTAGCTTGGTTTACGCGGAAGACCAATCAAACTTCAAGACAAGAAGTTTGCACCACTTACGTAGGCCGCAGGCGCCCTCTCGAATAGCGAAAGGTGCCTCACCCTACACACCTTCTCGAGTGGGTCTTAGCAGCCCAGGCATAATTAGTAAGCGTGGTGGGTTCCGCGCTCCAGATGGAGACTCAGCTGGAAGTTAAAGGGAAGAATGACAAGGAAATTTATGAATTGGAGATATAAGTTAACTCTTTGACAGAGAGAGCGAGATGGTGGTGGGGGACAGCCCCCAGTGAAATCAGAGGTGAGAGCACAAAGCAATACAGTAGGCAGACTCCGGTTTTTCTGGGGAGGAGATGCTCGAGAATATCCGGGTGGACTCCTGAGGCTCGATCCCGCATTTGCGTATGCCGAGCCTCCTTCCTCATGACCTTTGTCCAGAGTGGAATGCCTCCCCGGCTCCCGGCACATGATCAGTGCATGCTCAGTCACGATATCAGTGCCTGCTGAGCCACGTGATCACTGACGGCACAGTCACGTGATCAACGCCTCTCAGTCACGTGATCACCGTATGATAAAGACGTGATCAGTGAACGACCAGCCACGTGATCACTGCATGCGCGGTCAGGTGGTCAGTTCCTGATCAGCCACCTGATCAGTGCGTGCACAGTCCCCTGATCAGCGCCTGTCAGTCACTGATCACTGCCTGATAAACACGTGATCAGTGCCCGAACAGCCACGTCATCAGTGCATGCGCAGTCACGTGATCAGTGCATGATAGCCACGTGATCAGTGCGTGCACAGTCCCATGACCAGCGCCTGTCAGTCACTGATCATTGCCTGATAAACACGTGATCAGTGCATGATGAGCCATGTGATCAGTGCCCGATCAGGCACGTCATCAGTGCATGCGCACTCACGTCATCAGTGCATGATAGCCACGTGATCAGTGCATGCTCAGTCACGTGATCTGGACTTGATCAGCCACGTGATCAGTGCCTGCAGAGTCACGTGATCAGGGCCTGCTGAGCTGCGTGATGCCTTCCGGCTCATCTGCATGACAATTGCCCTCTGAGCTGCGTGATTCCTGTCGGCTCATCTGCTTGACAATTGCCAGCTGAGCTGCGTGATTCCTGCTGGTCACGTGATTGATTATTGCCAGTTGAGCAGGATGATTCGTCACTGCTGAGCTCCATGCTTATTGCCTGCTGATTGCGTGGTTCGTGTCTGCTCAGCTCTTTGAGTATTGCCTCCTGAGGTCCCTGTTCGGTCGCCACCTGCCGGGGACCAGCCCCAACTGATCCAGGGTATTCGAAGGAGAGATGGCCTAGGCGACTCTTTATATGCTAATCAGAGATGTCAAGAATAATAGTATGAGGAGAGCTCAGTAGGAAAATTCGGTGGAGAAAAGAGACTGAGTAGCTTGGTTTACGCGGATGACCAATCAAACTTCAAGACAAGAAGTTTGCACCACTTACGTAGGCCGCAGGCGCCCTCTCGAATAGCGAAAGGTGCCTCACCCTAGACACCTTCTCGAGTGGGTCTTAGCAGCCCAGGCATAATTAGTAAGCGTGGTGGGTTCCGCGCTCCAGATGGAGACTCAGCTGGAAGTTAAAGGGAAGAATGACAAGGAACTTTATGAATTGGAGCTGTAAGTTAACTCTTTGACAGAGAGAGCGAGATGGTGGTGGGGGACAGCCCCCAGTGAAATCAGAGGTGAGAGCACAAAGCAATACAGTAGGCAGACTCCGGTTTTTTTGGGGGGAGATGCTCGAGAATATCCGGGTGGACTCCTGAGGCTCGATCCCGCATTTGCGTATGCCGAGCCTCCTTCCTCATGACCTTTGTCCAGAGTGGAATGCCTCCCCGGCTCCCGGCACATGATCAGTGCATGCTCAGTCACGATATCAGTGCCTGCTCAGCCACGTGATCACTGACGGCACAGTCACGTGATCAGCGCCTCTCAGTCACGTGATCACCGTATGATAAACACGTGATCAGTGAACGACCAGCCACGTGATCACTGCATGCGCGGTCAGGTGGTCAGTTCCTGATCAGCCACCTGATCAGTGCGTGCACAGTCCCCTGATCAGCGCCTGTCAGTCACTGATCACTGCCTGATAAACACGTGATCAGTGCCCGAACAGCCACGTCATCAGTGCATGCGCAGTCACGTGATCAGTGCATGATAGCCACGTGATCAGTGCGTGCACAGTCCCATGATCAGCGCCTGTCAGTCACTGATCATTGCCTGATAAACACGTGATCAGTGCATGATGAGCCATGTGATCAGTGCCCGATCAGCCACGTCATCAGTGCATGCGCAGTCACGTCATCAGTGCATGATAGCCACGTGATCAGTGCATGCTCAGTCACGTGATCTGGACTTGATCAGCCACGTGATCAGTGCCTGCAGAGTCACGTGATCAGGGCCTGCTGAGCTGCGTGATTCCTGCCGGCTCATCTGCTTGACAATTGCCAGCTGAGCTGCGTGATTCCTGCCTGGTCACGTGCTTGATTATTGCCAGTTGAGCAGCATGATTCGTCACTGCTGAGCTCCATGCTTATTGCCTGCTGATTGCGTGGTTCGTGTCTGCTCAGCTCTTTGAGTATTGCCTCCTGAGGTCCCTGTTCGGTCGCCACCTGCCGGGGACCAGCCCCAACTGATCCAGGGTATTCGAAGGAGAGATGGCCTAGGCGACTATTTATATGCTAATCAGAGATGTCAAGAATAATAGTATGAGGAGAGCTCAGTAGGAAAATTCGGTGGAGAAAAGAGACTGAGTAGCTTGGTTTACGCGGAAGACCAATCAAACTTCAAGACAAGAAGTTTGCACCACTTACGTAGGCCGCAGGCGCCCTCTCGAATAGCGAAAGGTGCCTCACCCTAGACACCTTCTCGAGTGGGTCTTAGCAGCCCAGGCATAATTAGTAAGCGTGGTGGGTTCCGCGCTCCAGATGGAGACTCAGCTGGAAGTTAAAGGGAAGAATGACAAGGAACTTTATGAATTGGAGCTGTAAGTTAACTCTTTGACAGAGAGAGCGAGATGGTGGTGGGGGACAGCCCCCAGTGAAATCAGAGGTGAGAGCACAAAGCAATACAGTAGGCAGACTCCGGTTTTTTTGGGGGAGATGCTCGAGAATATCCGGGTGGACTCCTGAGGCTCGATCCCGCATTTGCGTATGCCGAGCCTCCTTCCTCATGACCTTTGTCCAGAGTGGAATGCCTCCCCGGCTCCCGGCACATGATCAGTGCATGCTCAGTCACGATATCAGTGCCTGCTCAGCCACGTGATCACTGACGGCACAGTCACGTGATCAGCGCCTCTCAGTCACGTGATCACCGTATGATAAACACGTGATCAGTGAACGACCAGCCACGTGATCACTGCATGCGCGGTCAGGTGGTCAGTTCCTGATCAGCCACCTGATCAGTGCGTGCACAGTCCCCTGATCAGCGCCTGTCAGTCACTGATCACTGCCTGATAAACACGTGATCAGTGCCCGAACAGCCACGTCATCAGTGCATGCGCAGTCACGTGATCAGTGCATGATAGCCACGTGATCAGTGCGTGCACAGTCCCATGATCAGCGCCTGTCAGTCACTGATCATTGCCTGATAAACACGTGATCAGTGCATGATGAGCCATGTGATCAGTGCCCGATCAGCCACGTCATCAGTGCATGCGCAGTCACGTCATCAGTGCATGATAGCCACGTGATCAGTGCATGCTCAGTCACGTGATCTGGACTTGATCAGCCACGTGATCAGTGCCTGCAGAGTCACGTGATCAGGGCCTGCTGAGCTGCGTGATTCCTGCCGGCTCATCTGCATGACAATTGCCATCTGAGCTGCGTGATTCCTGTCGGCTCATCTGCTTGACAATTGCCAGCTGAGCTGCGTGATTCCTGCCTGGTCACGTGCTTGATTATTGCCAGTTGAGCAGCATGATTCGTCACTGCTGAGCTCCATGCTTATTGCCTGCTGATTGCGTGGTTCGTGTCTGCTCAGCTCTTTGAGTATTGCCTCCTGAGGTCCCTGTTCGGTCGCCACCTGCCGGGGACCAGCCCCAACTGATCCAGGGTATTCGAAGGAGAGATGGCCTAGGCGACTATTTATATGCTAATCAGAGATGTCAAGAATAATAGTATGAGGAGAGCTCAGTAGGAAAATTCGGTGGAGAAAAGAGACTGAGTAGCTTGGTTTACGCGGAAGACCAATCAAACTTCAAGACAAGAAGTTTGCACCACTTACGTAGGCCGCAGGCGCCCTCTCGAATAGCGAAAGGTGCCTCACCCTAGACACCTTCTCGAGTGGGTCTTAGCAGCCCAGGCATAATTAGTAAGCGTGGTGGGTTCCGCGCTCCAGATGGAGACTCAGCTGGAAGTTAAAGGGAAGAATGACAAGGAACTTTATGAATTGGAGCTGTAAGTTAACTCTTTGACAGAGAGAGCGAGATGGTGGTGGGGGACAGCCCCCAGTGAAATCAGAGGTGAGAGCACAAAGCAATACAGTAGGCAGACTCCGGTTTTTTTGGGGGAGATGCTCGAGAATATCCGGGTGGACTCCTGAGGCTCGATCCCGCATTTGCGTATGCCGAGCCTCCTTCCTCATGACCTTTGTCCAGAGTGGAATGCCTCCCCGGCTCCCGGCACATGATCAGTGCATGCTCAGTCACGATATCAGTGCCTGCTCAGCCACGTGATCACTGACGGCACAGTCACGTGATCAGCGCCTCTCAGTCACGTGATCACCGTATGATAAACACGTGATCAGTGAACGACCAGCCACGTGATCACTGCATGCGCGGTCAGGTGGTCAGTTCCTGATCAGCCACCTGATCAGTGCGTGCACAGTCCCCTGATCAGCGCCTGTCAGTCACTGATCACTGCCTGATAAACACGTGATCAGTGCCCGAACAGCCACGTCATCAGTGCATGCGCAGTCACGTGATCAGTGCATGATAGCCACGTGATCAGTGCGTGCACAGTCCCATGATCAGCGCCTGTCAGTCACTGATCATTGCCTGATAAACACGTGATCAGTGCATGATGAGCCATGTGATCAGTGCCCGATCAGCCACGTCATCAGTGCATGCTCAGTCACGTGATCTGGACTTGATCAGCCACGTGATCAGTGCCTGCAGAGTCACGTGATCAGGGCCTGCTGAGCTGCGTGATTCCTGCCGGCTCATCTGCATGACAATTGCCATCTGAGCTGCGTGATTCCTGTCGGCTCATCTGCTTGACAATTGCCAGCTGAGCTGCGTGATTCCTGCCTGGTCACGTGCTTGATTATTGCCAGTTGAGCAGCATGATTCGTCACTGCTGAGCTCCATGCTTATTGCCTGCTGATTGCGTGGTTCGTGTCTGCTCAGCTCTTTGAGTATTGCCTCCTGAGGTCCCTGTTCGGTCGCCACCTGCCGGGGACCAGCCCCAACTGATCCAGGGTATTCGAAGGAGAGATGGCCTAGGCGACTATTTATATGCTAATCAGAGATGTCAAGAATAATAGTATGAGGAGAGCTCAGTAGGAAAATTCGGTGGAGAAAAGAGACTGAGTAGCTTGGTTTACGCGGAAGACCAATCAAACTTCAAGACAAGAAGTTTGCACCACTTACGTAGGCCGCAGGCGCCCTCTCGAATAGCGAAAGGTGCCTCACCCTAGACACCTTCTCGAGTGGGTCTTAGCAGCCCAGGCATAATTAGTAAGCGTGGTGGGTTCCGCGCTCCAGATGGAGACTCAGCTGGAAGTTAAAGGGAAGAATGACAAGGAACTTTATCAATTGGAGCTGTAAGTTAACTCTTTGACAGAGAGAGCGAGATGGTGGTGGGGGACAGCCCCCAGTGAAATCAGAGGTGAGAGCACAAAGCAATACAGTAGGCAGACTCCGGTTTTTTTGGGGGAGATGCTCGAGAATATCCGGGTGGACTCCTGAGGCTCGATCCCGCATTTGCGTATGCCGAGCCTCCTTCCTCATGACCTTTGTCCAGAGTGGAATGCCTCCCCGGCTCCCGGCACATGATCAGTGCATGCTCAGTCACGATATCAGTGCCTGCTCAGCCACCTGATCACTGACGGCACAGTCACGTGATCAGCGCCTCTCAGTCACGTGATCACCGTATGATAAACACGTGATCAGTGAACGACCAGCCACGTGATCACTGCATGCGCGGTCAGGTGGTCAGTTCCTGATCAGCCACCTGATCAGTGCGTGCACAGTCCCCTGATCAGCGCCTGTCAGTCACTGATCACTGCCTGATAAACACGTGATCAGTGCCCGAACAGCCACGTCATCAGTGCATGCGCAGTCACGTGATCAGTGCATGATAGCCACGTGATCAGTGCGTGCACAGTCCCATGATCAGCGCCTGTCAGTCACTGATCACTGCCTGATAAACAGGTGATCAGTGCATGATGAGCCATGTGATCAGTGCCCGATCAGCCACGTCATCAGTGCATGATAGCCACGTGATCAGTGCATGCTCAGTCACGTGATCAGTGCATGATCAGCCACGTGATCAGTGCGTGCACAGTCCCTGATCAGCGCCTGTCAGTCACTGATCATTGCCTGATAAACACGTGATCAGTGCATGATGAGCCATGTGATCAGTGCCCGATCAGCCACGTCATCAGTGCATGCGCAGTCACGTCATCAGTGCATGATAGCCACGTGATCAGTGCACAGTCCCATGATCAGCGCCTGTCAGTCACTGATCATTGCCTGATCAGGTGATCAGTGCATGATGAGCCATGTGATCAGTGCCTGATCAGCCACGTCATCAGTGCATGCGCAGTCATCAGTGCATGATAGCCACGTGATCAGTGCATGCTCAGTCACGTGATCTGGACTTGATCAGCCACGTGATCAGTGCCTGCAGAGTCACGTGATCAGGGCCTGCTGAGCTGCGTGATTCCTGTCGGCTCATCTGCTTGACAATTGCCAGCTGAGCTGCGTGATTCCTGCCTGGTCACGTGCTTGATTATTGCCAGTTGAGCAGCATGATTCGTCACTGCTGAGCTCCATGCTTATTGCCTGCTGATTGCGTGGTTCGTGTCTGCTCAGCTCTTTGAGTATTGCCTCCTGAGGTCCCTGTTCGGTCGCCACCTGCCGGGGACCAGCCCCAACTGATCCAGGGTATTCGAAGGAGAGATGGCCTAGGCGACTATTTATATGCTAATCAGAGATGTCAAGAATAATAGTATGAGGAGAGCTCAGTAGGAAAATTCGGTGGAGAAAAGAGACTGAGTAGCTTGGTTTACGCGGAAGACCAATCAAACTTCAAGACAAGAAGTTTGCACCACTTACGTAGGCCGCAGGCGCCCTCTCGAATAGCGAAAGGTGCCTCACCCTAGACACCTTCTCGAGTGGGTCTTAGCAGCCCAGGCATAATTAGTAAGCGTGGTGGGTTCCGCGCTCCAGATGGAGACTCAGCTGGAAGTTAAAGGGAAGAATGACAAGGAACTTTATGAATTGGAGCTGTAAGTTAACTCTTTGACAGAGAGAGCGAGATGGTGGTGGGGGACAGCCCCCAGTGAAATCAGAGGTGAGAGCACAAAGCAATACAGTAGGCAGACTCCGGTTTTTTTGGGGGGAGATGCTCGAGAATATCCGGGTGGACTCCTGAGGCTCGATCCCGCATTTGCGTATGCCGAGCCTCCTTCCTCATGACCTTTGTCCAGAGTGGAATGCCTCCCCGGCTCCCGGCACATGATCAGTGCATGCTCAGTCACGATATCAGTGCCTGCTCAGCCACGTGATCACTGACGGCACAGTCACGTGATCAGCGCCTCTCAGTCACGTGATCACCGTATGATAAACACGTGATCAGTGAACGACCAGCCACGTGATCACTGCATGCGCGGTCAGGTGGTCAGTTCCTGA
The DNA here is from genome assembly GCF_032452875.1 of Bos javanicus. Lineage (NCBI taxonomy): Eukaryota > Metazoa > Chordata > Mammalia > Artiodactyla > Bovidae > Bos > Bos javanicus. Next base: position 1,021,133 of record NW_026893615.1, read on the forward strand.
TCAGCCACCTGATCAGTGCGTGCACAGTCCCCTGATCAGCGCCTGTCAGTCACTGATCACTGCCTGATAAACACGTGATCAGTGCCCGAACAGCCACGTCATCAGTGCATGCGCAGTCACGTGATCAGTGCATGATAGCCACGTGATCAGTGCGTGCACAGTCCCATGATCAGCGCCTGTCAGTCACTGATCATATAAACACGTGATCAGTGCATGATGTGATCAGTGCCCGATCAGCCACGTCATCAGTGCATGCGCAGTCACGTGATCAGTGCATGATAGCCACGTGATCAGTGCGCACAGTCCCATGATCAGCCTGTCAGTCACTGATCAGTGCCTGATCACGTGATCAGTGCATGATAGCCATGATCAGTGCCCGATCAGCCACGTCATCAGTGCATGCGCAGTCATGTCATCAGCATGATCAGTGCGTGCACAGTCCCATGATCAGCGCCTGTCAGTCACTGATCATTGCCTGATAAACACGTGATCAGTGCATGATGAGCCATGTGATCAGTGCCCGATCAGCCACGTCATCAGTGCATGCGCAGTCACGTCATCAGTGCATGATAGCCACGTGATCAGTGCATGCTCAGTCACGTGATCTGGACTTGATCAGCCACGTGATCAGTGCCTGCAGAGTCACGTGATCAGGGCCTGCTGAGCTGCGTGATTCCTGCCGGCTCATCTGCATGACAATTGCCATCTGAGCTGCGTGATTCCTGTCGGCTCATCTGCTTGACAATTGCCAGCTGAGCTGCGTGATTCCTGCCTGGTCACGTGCTTGATTATTGCCAGTTGAGCAGCATGATTCGTCACTGCTGAGCTCCATGCTTATTGCCTGCTGATTGCGTGGTTCGTGTCTGCTCAGCTCTTTGAGTATTGCCTCCTGAGGTCCCTGTTCGGTCGCCACCTGCCGGGGACCAGCCCCAACTGATCCAGGGTATTCGAAGGAGAGATGGCCTAGGCGACTATTTATATGCTAATCAGAGATGTCAAGAATAATAGTATGAGGAGAGCTCAGTAGGAAAATTCGGTGGAGAAAAGAGACTGAGTAGCTTGGTTTACGCGGAAGACCAATCAAACTTCAAGACAAGAAGTTTGCACCACTTACGTAGGCCGCAGGCGCCCTCTCGAATAGCGAAAGGTGCCTCACCCTAGACACCTTCTCGAGTGGGTCTTAGCAGCCCAGGCATAATTAGTAAGCGTGGTGGGTTCCGCGCTCCAGATGGAGACTCAGCTGGAAGTTAAAGGGAAGAATGACAAGGAACTTTATGAATTGGAGCTGTAAGTTAACTCTTTGACAGAGAGAGCGAGATGGTGGTGGGGGACAGCCCCCAGTGAAATCAGAGGTGAGAGCACAAAGCAATACAGTAGGCAGACTCCGGTTTTTTGGGGGGAGATGCTCGAGAATATCCGGGTGGACTCCTGAGGCTCGATCCCGCATTTGCGTATGCCGAGCCTCCTTCCTCATGACCTTTGTCCAGAGTGGAATGCCTCCCCGGCTCCCGGCACATGATCAGTGCATGCTCAGTCACGATATCAGTGCCTGCTCAGTCACGTGATCACTGATCACGTGATCAGTCACGTGATCACTGCATCTCAGTCAGTCCTGATCAGCCACCTGATCAGTGCACAGTGATCAGTGAGTCACTGATCAGCCTGATAAACACGTGATCAGTGCAACAGCCACGTGATCAGTGCATGCGCAGTCAGTGATCAGTGATCAGCCACCTGATCAGTGCGTGCACAGTCCCCTGATCAGCGCCTGTCAGTCACTGATCACTGCCTGATAAACACGTGATCAGTGCATGATAGCCACGTGATCAGTGCATGCCACGTCATCAGTGCATGCGCAGTCACGTGATCAGTGCATGATAGCCACGTGATCAGTGCGTGCACAGTCCCATGATCAGCGCCTGTCAGTCACTGATCATTGCCTGATAAACACGTGATCAGTGCATGATGAGCCATGTGATCAGTGCCCGATCAGCCACGTCATCAGTGCATGCGCAGTCACGTCATCAGTGCATGATAGCCACGTGATCAGTGCATGCTCAGTCACGTGATCTGGACTTGATCAGCCACGTGATCAGTGCCTGCAGAGTCACGTGATCAGGGCCTGCTGAGCTGCGTGATTCCTGCCGGCTCATCTGCATGACAATTGCCATCTGAGCTGCGTGATTCCTGTCGGCTCATCTGCTTGACAATTGCCAGCTGAGCTGCGTGATTCCTGCCTGGTCACGTGCTTGATTATTGCCAGTTGAGCAGCATGATTCGTCACTGCTGAGCTCCATGCTTATTGCCTGCTGATTGCGTGGTTCGTGTCTGCTCAGCTCTTTGAGTATTGCCTCCTGAGGTCCCTGTTCGGTCGCCACCTGCCGGGGACCAGCCCCAACTGATCCAGGGTATTCGAAGGAGAGATGGCCTAGGCGACTATTTATATGCTAATCAGAGATGTCAAGAATAATAGTATGAGGAGAGCTCAGTAGGAAAATTCGGTGGAGAAAAGAGACTGAGTAGCTTGGTTTACGCGGAAGACCAATCAAACTTCAAGACAAGAAGTTTGCACCACTTACGTAGGCCGCAGGCGCCCTCTCGAATAGCGAAAGGTGCCTCACCCTAGACACCTTCTCGAGTGGGTCTTAGCAGCCCAGGCATAATTAGTAAGCGTGGTGGGTTCCGCGCTCCAGATGGAGACTCAGCTGGAAGTTAAAGGGAAGAATGACAAGGAACTTTATGAATTGGAGCTGTAAGTTAACTCTTTGACAGAGAGAGCGAGATGGTGGTGGGGGACAGCCCCCAGTGAAATCAGAGGTGAGAGCACAAAGCAATACAGTAGGCAGACTCCGGTTTTTTGGGGGGAGATGCTCGAGAATATCCGGGTGGACTCCTGAGGCTCGATCCCGCATTTGCGTATGCCGAGCCTCCTTCCTCATGACCTTTGTCCAGAGTGGAATGCCTCCCCGGCTCCCGGCACATGATCAGTGCATGCTCAGTCACGATATCAGTGCCTGCTCAGCCACGTGATCACTGACGGCACAGTCACGTGATCAGCGCCTCTCAGTCACGTGATCACCGTATGATAAACACGTGATCAGTGAACGACCAGCCACGTGATCACTGCATGCGCGGTCAGGTGGTCAGTTCCTGATCAGCCACCTGATCAGTGCGTGCACAGTCCCCTGATCAGCGCCTGTCAGTCACTGATCACTGCCTGATAAACACGTGATCAGTGCCCGAACAGCCACGTCATCAGTGCATGCGCAGTCACGTGATCAGTGCATGATAGCCACGTGATCAGTGCGTGCACAGTCCCATGATCAGCGCCTGTCAGTCACTGATCATTGCCTGATAAACACGTGATCAGTGCATGATGAGCCATGTGATCAGTGCCCGATCAGCCACGTCATCAGTGCATGCGCAGTCACGTCATCAGTGCATGATAGCCACGTGATCAGTGCATGCTCAGTCACGTGATCTGGACTTGATCAGCCACGTGATCAGTGCCTGCAGAGTCACGTGATCAGGGCCTGCTGAGCTGCGTGATTCCTGCCGGCTCATCTGCATGACAATTGCCATCTGAGCTGCGTGATTCCTGTCGGCTCATCTGCTTGACAATTGCCAGCTGAGCTGCGTGATTCCTGCCTGGTCACGTGCTTGATTATTGCCAGTTGAGCAGCATGATTCGTCACTGCTGAGCTCCATGCTTATTGCCTGCTGATTGCGTGGTTCGTGTCTGCTCAGCTCTTTGAGTATTGCCTCCTGAGGTCCCTGTTCGGTCGCCACCTGCCGGGGACCAGCCCCAACTGATCCAGGGTATTCGAAGGAGAGATGGCCTAGGCGACTATTTATATGCTAATCAGAGATGTCAAGAATAATAGTATGAGGAGAGCTCAGTAGGAAAATTCGGTGGAGAAAAGAGACTGAGTAGCTTGGTTTACGCGGAAGACCAATCAAACTTCAAGACAAGAAGTTTGCACCACTTACGTAGGCCGCAGGCGCCCTCTCGAATAGCGAAAGGTGCCTCACCCTAGACACCTTCTCGAGTGGGTCTTAGCAGCCCAGGCATAATTAGTAAGCGTGGTGGGTTCCGCGCTCCAGATGGAGACTCAGCTGGAAGTTAAAGGGAAGAATGACAAGGAACTTTATGAATTGGAGCTGTAAGTTAACTCTTTGACAGAGAGAGCGAGATGGTGGTGGGGGACAGCCCCCAGTGAAATCAGAGGTGAGAGCACAAAGCAATACAGTAGGCAGACTCCGGTTTTTTGGGGGAGATGCTCGAGAATATCCGGGTGGACTCCTGAGGCTCGATCCCGCATTTGCGTATGCCGAGCCTCCTTCCTCATGACCTTTGTCCAGAGTGGAATGCCTCCCCGGCTCCCGGCACATGATCAGTGCATGCTCAGTCACGATATCAGTGCCTGCTCAGCCACGTGATCACTGACGGCACAGTCACGTGATCAGCGCCTCTCAGTCACGTGATCACCGTATGATAAACACGTGATCAGTGAACGACCAGCCACGTGATCACTGCATGCGCGGTCAGGTGGTCAGTTCCTGATCAGCCACCTGATCAGTGCGTGCACAGTCCCCTGATCAGCGCCTGTCAGTCACTGATCACTGCCTGATAAACACGTGATCAGTGCCCGAACAGCCACGTCATCAGTGCATGCGCAGTCACGTGATCAGTGCATGATAGCCACGTGATCAGTGCGTGCACAGTCCCATGATCAGCGCCTGTCAGTCACTGATCATTGCCTGATAAACACGTGATCAGTGCATGATGAGCCATGTGATCAGTGCCCGATCAGCCACGTCATCAGTGCATGCGCAGTCACGTCATCAGTGCATGATAGCCACGTGATCAGTGCATGCTCAGTCACGTGATCTGGACTTGATCAGCCACGTGATCAGTGCCTGCAGAGTCACGTGATCAGGGCCTGCTGAGCTGCGTGATTCCTGCCGGCTCATCTGCATGACAATTGCCATCTGAGCTGCGTGATTCCTGTCGGCTCATCTGCTTGACAATTGCCAGCTGAGCTGCGTGATTCCTGCCTGGTCACGTGCTTGATTATTGCCAGTTGAGCAGCATGATTCGTCACTGCTGAGCTCCATGCTTATTGCCTGCTGATTGCGTGGTTCGTGTCTGCTCAGCTCTTTGAGTATTGCCTCCTGAGGTCCCTGTTCGGTCGCCACCTGCCGGGGACCAGCCCCAACTGATCCAGGGTATTCGAAGGAGAGATGGCCTAGGCGACTATTTATATGCTAATCAGAGATGTCAAGAATAATAGTATGAGGAGAGCTCAGTAGGAAAATTCGGTGGAGAAAAGAGACTGAGTAGCTTGGTTTACGCGGAAGACCAATCAAACTTCAAGACAAGAAGTTTGCACCACTTACGTAGGCCGCAGGCGCCCTCTCGAATAGCGAAAGGTGCCTCACCCTAGACACCTTCTCGAGTGGGTCTTAGCAGCCCAGGCATAATTAGTAAGCGTGGTGGGTTCCGCGCTCCAGATGGAGACTCAGCTGGAAGTTAAAGGGAAGAATGACAAGGAACTTTATGAATTGGAGCTGTAAGTTAACTCTTTGACAGAGAGAGCGAGATGGTGGTGGGGGACAGCCCCCAGTGAAATCAGAGGTGAGAGCACAAAGCAATACAGTAGGCAGACTCCGGTTTTTTGGGGGGAGATGCTCGAGAATATCCGGGTGGACTCCTGAGGCTCGATCCCGCATTTGCGTATGCCGAGCCTCCTTCCTCATGACCTTTGTCCAGAGTGGAATGCCTCCCCGGCTCCCGGCACATGATCAGTGCATGCTCAGTCACGATATCAGTGCCTGCTCAGCCACGTGATCACTGACGGCACAGTCACGTGATCAGCGCCTCTCAGTCACGTGATCACCGTATGATAAACACGTGATCAGTGAACGACCAGCCACGTGATCACTGCATGCGCGGTCAGGTGGTCAGTTCCTGATCAGCCACCTGATCAGTGCGTGCACAGTCCCCTGATCAGCGCCTGTCAGTCACTGATCACTGCCTGATAAACACGTGATCAGTGCCCGAACAGCCACGTCATCAGTGCATGCGCAGTCACGTGATCAGTGCATGATAGCCACGTGATCAGTGCGTGCACAGTCCCATGATCAGCGCCTGTCAGTCACTGATCATTGCCTGATAAACACGTGATCAGTGCATGATGAGCCATGTGATCAGTGCCCGATCAGCCACGTCATCAGTGCATGCGCAGTCACGTCATCAGTGCATGATAGCCACGTGATCAGTGCATGCTCAGTCACGTGATCTGGACTTGATCAGCCACGTGATCAGTGCCTGCAGAGTCACGTGATCAGGGCCTGCTGAGCTGCGTGATTCCTGCCGGCTCATCTGCATGACAATTGCCATCTGAGCTGCGTGATTCCTGTCGGCTCATCTGCTTGACAATTGCCAGCTGAGCTGCGTGATTCCTGCCTGGTCACGTGCTTGATTATTGCCAGTTGAGCAGCATGATTCGTCACTGCTGAGCTCCATGCTTATTGCCTGCTGATTGCGTGGTTCGTGTCTGCTCAGCTCTTTGAGTATTGCCTCCTGAGGTCCCTGTTCGGTCGCCACCTGCCGGGGACCAGCCCCAACTGATCCAGGGTATTCGAAGGAGAGATGGCCTAGGCGACTATTTATATGCTAATCAGAGATGTCAAGAATAATAGTATGAGGAGAGCTCAGTAGGAAAATTCGGTGGAGAAAAGAGACTGAGTAGCTTGGTTTACGCGGAAGACCAATCAAACTTCAAGACAAGAAGTTTGCACCACTTACGTAGGCCGCAGGCGCCCTCTCGAATAGCGAAAGGTGCCTCACCCTAGACACCTTCTCGAGTGGGTCTTAGCAGCCCAGGCATAATTAGTAAGCGTGGTGGGTTCCGCGCTCCAGATGGAGACTCAGCTGGAAGTTAAAGGGAAGAATGACAAGGAACTTTATGAATTGGAGCTGTAAGTTAACTCTTTGACAGAGAGAGCGAGATGGTGGTGGGGGACAGCCCCCAGTGAAATCAGAGGTGAGAGCACAAAGCAATACAGTAGGCAGACTCCGGTTTTTTGGGGGGAGATGCTCGAGAATATCCGGGTGGACTCCTGAGGCTCGATCCCGCATTTGCGTATGCCGAGCCTCCTTCCTCATGACCTTTGTCCAGAGTGGAATGCCTCCCCGGCTCCCGGCACATGATCAGTGCATGCTCAGTCACGATATCAGTGCCTGCTCAGCCACGTGATCACTGACGGCACAGTCACGTGATCAGCGCCTCTCAGTCACGTGATCACCGTATGATAAACACGTGATCAGTGAACGACCAGCCACGTGATCACTGCATGCGCGGTCAGGTGGTCAGTTCCTGATCAGCCACCTGATCAGTGCGTGCACAGTCCCCTGATCAGCGCCTGTCAGTCACTGATCACTGCCTGATAAACACGTGATCAGTGCCCGAACAGCCACGTCATCAGTGCATGCGCAGTCACGTGATCAGTGCATGATAGCCACGTGATCAGTGCGTGCACAGTCCCATGATCAGCGCCTGTCAGTCACTGATCATTGCCTGATAAACACGTGATCAGTGCATGATGAGCCATGTGATCAGTGCCCGATCAGCCACGTCATCAGTGCATGCGCAGTCACGTCATCAGTGCATGATAGCCACGTGATCAGTGCATGCTCAGTCACGTGATCTGGACTTGATCAGCCACGTGATCAGTGCCTGCAGAGTCACGTGATCAGGGCCTGCTGAGCTGCGTGATTCCTGCCGGCTCATCTGCATGACAATTGCCATCTGAGCTGCGTGATTCCTGTCGGCTCATCTGCTTGACAATTGCCAGCTGAGCTGCGTGATTCCTGCCTGGTCACGTGCTTGATTATTGCCAGTTGAGCAGCATGATTCGTCACTGCTGAGCTCCATGCTTATTGCCTGCTGATTGCGTGGTTCGTGTCTGCTCAGCTCTTTGAGTATTGCCTCCTGAGGTCCCTGTTCGGTCGCCACCTGCCGGGGACCAGCCCCAACTGATCCAGGGTATTCGAAGGAGAGATGGCCTAGGCGACTATTTATATGCTAATCAGAGATGTCAAGAATAATAGTATGAGGAGAGCTCAGTAGGAAAATTCGGTGGAGAAAAGAGACTGAGTAGCTTGGTTTACGCGGAAGACCAATCAAACTTCAAGACAAGAAGTTTGCACCACTTACGTAGGCCGCAGGCGCCCTCTCGAATAGCGAAAGGTGCCTCACCCTAGACACCTTCTCGAGTGGGTCTTAGCAGCCCAGGCATAATTAGTAAGCGTGGTGGGTTCCGCGCTCCAGATGGAGACTCAGCTGGAAGTTAAAGGGAAGAATGACAAGGAACTTTATGAATTGGAGCTGTAAGTTAACTCTTTGACAGAGAGAGCGAGATGGTGGTGGGGGACAGCCCCCAGTGAAATCAGAGGTGAGAGCACAAAGCAATACAGTAGGCAGACTCCGGTTTTTTTGGGGGGAGATGCTCGAGAATATCCGGGTGGACTCCTGAGGCTCGATCCCGCATTTGCGTATGCCGAGCCTCCTTCCTCATGACCTTTGTCCAGAGTGGAATGCCTCCCCGGCTCCCGGCACATGATCAGTGCATGCTCAGTCACGATATCAGTGCCTGCTCAGCCACGTGATCACTGACGGCACAGTCACGTGATCAGCGCCTCTCAGTCACGTGATCACCGTATGATAAACACGTGATCAGTGAACGACCAGCCACGTGATCACTGCATGCGCGGTCAGGTGGTCAGTTCCTGATCAGCCACCTGATCAGTGCGTGCACAGTCCCCTGATCAGCGCCTGTCAGTCACTGATCACTGCCTGATAAACACGTGATCAGTGCCCGAACAGCCACGTCATCAGTGCATGCGCAGTCACGTGATCAGTGCATGATAGCCACGTGATCAGTGCGTGCACAGTCCCATGATCAGCGCCTGTCAGTCACTGATCATTGCCTGATAAACACGTGATCAGTGCATGATGAGCCATGTGATCAGTGCCCGATCAGCCACGTCATCAGTGCATGCGCAGTCACGTCATCAGTGCATGATAGCCACGTGATCAGTGCATGCTCAGTCACGTGATCTGGACTTGATCAGCCACGTGATCAGTGCCTGCAGAGTCACGTGATCAGGGCCTGCTGAGCTGCGTGATTCCTGCCGGCTCATCTGCTTGACAATTGCCAGCTGAGCTGCGTGATTCCTGCCTGGTCACGTGCTTGATTATTGCCAGTTGAGCAGCATGATTCGTCACTGCTGAGCTCCATGCTTATTGCCTGCTGATTGCGTGGTTCGTGTCTGCTCAGCTCTTTGAGTATTGCCTCCTGAGGTCCCTGTTCGGTCGCCACCTGCCGGGGACCAGCCCCAACTGATCCAGGGTATTCGAAGGAGAGATGGCCTAGGCGACTATTTATATGCTAATCAGAGATGTCAAGAATAATAGTATGAGGAGAGCTCAGTAGGAAAATTCGGTGGAGAAAAGAGACTGAGTAGCTTGGTTTACGCGGAAGACCAATCAAACTTCAAGACAAGAAGTTTGCACCACTTACGTAGGCCGCAGGCGCCCTCTCGAATAGCGAAAGGTGCCTCACCCTAGACACCTTCTCGAGTGGGTCTTAGCAGCCCAGGCATAATTAGTAAGCGTGGTGGGTTCCGCGCTCCAGATGGAGACTCAGCTGGAAGTTAAAGGGAAGAATGACAAGGAACTTTATGAATTGGAGCTGTAAGTTAACTCTTTGACAGAGAGAGCGAGATGGTGGTGGGGGACAGCCCCCAGTGAAATCAGAGGTGAGAGCACAAAGCAATACAGTAGGCAGACTCCGGTTTTTTTGGGGGGAGATGCTCGAGAATATCCGGGTGGACTCCTGAGGCTCGATCCCGCATTTGCGTATGCCGAGCCTCCTTCCTCATGACCTTTGTCCAGAGTGGAATGCCTCCCCGGCTCCCGGCACATGATCAGTGCATGCTCAGTCACGATATCAGTGCCTGCTCAGCCACGTGATCACTGACGGCACAGTCACGTGATCAGCGCCTCTCAGTCACGTGATCACCGTATGATAAACACGTGATCAGTGAACGACCAGCCACGTGATCACTGCATGCGCGGTCAGGTGGTCAGTTCCTGATCAGCCACCTGATCAGTGCGTGCACAGTCCCCTGATCAGCGCCTGTCAGTCACTGATCACTGCCTGATAAACACGTGATCAGTGCCCGAACAGCCACGTCATCAGTGCATGCGCAGTCACGTGATCAGTGCATGATAGCCACGTGATCAGTGCGTGCACAGTCCCATGATCAGCGCCTGTCAGTCACTGATCATTGCCTGATAAACACGTGATCAGTGCATGATGAGCCATGTGATCAGTGCCCGATCAGCCACGTCATCAGTGCATGCGCAGTCACGTCATCAGTGCATGATAGCCACGTGATCAGTGCATGCTCAGTCACGTGATCTGGACTTGATCAGCCACGTGATCAGTGCCTGCAGAGTCACGTGATCAGGGCCTGCTGAGCTGCGTGATTCCTGCCGGCTCATCTGCATGACAATTGCCATCTGAGCTGCGTGATTCCTGTCGGCTCATCTGCTTGACAATTGCCAGCTGAGCTGCGTGATTCCTGCCTGGTCACGTGCTTGATTATTGCCAGTTGAGCAGCATGATTCGTCACTGCTGAGCTCCATGCTTATTGCCTGCTGATTGCGTGGTTCGTGTCTGCTCAGCTCTTTGAGTATTGCCTCCTGAGGTCCCTGTTCGGTCGCCACCTGCCGGGGACCAGCCCCAACTGATCCAGGGTATTCGAAGGAGAGATGGCCTAGGCGACTATTTATATGCTAATCAGAGATGTCAAGAATAATAGTATGAGGAGAGCTCAGTAGGAAAATTCGGTGGAGAAAAGAGACTGAGTAGCTTGGTTTACGCGGAAGACCAATCAAACTTCAAGACAAGAAGTTTGCACCACTTACGTAGGCCGCAGGCGCCCTCTCGAATAGCGAAAGGTGCCTCACCCTAGACACCTTCTCGAGTGGGTCTTAGCAGCCCAGGCATAATTAGTAAGCGTGGTGGGTTCCGCGCTCCAGATGGAGACTCAGCTGGAAGTTAAAGGGAAGAATGACAAGGAACTTTATGAATTGGAGCTGTAAGTTAACTCTTTGACAGAGAGAGCGAGATGGTGGTGGGGGACAGCCCCCAGTGAAATCAGAGGTGAGAGCACAAAGCAATACAGTAGGCAGACTCCGGTTTTTGGGGGGAGATGCTCGAGAATATCCGGGTGGACTCCTGAGGCTCGATCCCGCATTTGCGTATGCCGAGCCTCCTTCCTCATGACCTTTGTCCAGAGTGGAATGCCTCCCCGGCTCCCGGCACATGATCAGTGCATGCTCAGTCACGATATCAGTGCCTGCTCAGCCACGTGATCACTGACGGCACAGTCACGTGATCAGCGCCTCTCAGTCACGTGATCACCGTATGATAAACACGTGATCAGTGAACGACCAGCCACGTGATCACTGCATGCGCGGTCAGGTGGTCAGTTCCTGATCAGCCACCTGATCAGTGCGTGCACAGTCCCCTGATCAGCGCCTGTCAGTCACTGATCACTGCCTGATAAACACGTGATCAGTGCCCGAACAGCCACGTCATCAGTGCATGCGCAGTCACGTGATCAGTGCATGATAGCCACGTGATCAGTGCGTGCACAGTCCCATGATCAGCGCCTGTCAGTCACTGATCATTGCCTGATAAACACGTGATCAGTGCATGATGAGCCATGTGATCAGTGCCCGATCAGCCACGTCATCAGTGCATGCTCAGTCACGTGATCTGGACTTGATCAGCCACGTGATCAGTGCCTGCAGAGTCACGTGATCAGGGCCTGCTGAGCTGCGTGATTCCTGCCGGCTCATCTGCATGACAATTGCCATCTGAGCTGCGTGATTCCTGTCGGCTCATCTGCTTGACAATTGCCAGCTGAGCTGCGTGATTCCTGCCTGGTCACGTGCTTGATTATTGCCAGTTGAGCAGCATGATTCGTCACTGCTGAGCTCCATGCTTATTGCCTGCTGATTGCGTGGTTCGTGTCTGCTCAGCTCTTTGAGTATTGCCTCCTGAGGTCCCTGTTCGGTCGCCACCTGCCGGGGACCAGCCCCAACTGATCCAGGGTATTCGAAGGAGAGATGGCCTAGGCGACTATTTATATGCTAATCAGAGATGTCAAGAATAATAGTATGAGGAGAGCTCAGTAGGAAAATTCGGTGGAGAAAAGAGACTGAGTAGCTTGGTTTACGCGGAAGACCAATCAAACTTCAAGACAAGAAGTTTGCACCACTTACGTAGGCCGCAGGCGCCCTCTCGAATAGCGAAAGGTGCCTCACCCTAGACACCTTCTCGAGTGGGTCTTAGCAGCCCAGGCATAATTAGTAAGCGTGGTGGGTTCCGCGCTCCAGATGGAGACTCAGCTGGAAGTTAAAGGGAAGAATGACAAGGAACTTTATGAATTGGAGCTGTAAGTTAACTCTTTGACAGAGAGAGCGAGATGGTGGTGGGGGACAGCCCCCAGTGAAATCAGAGGTGAGAGCACAAAGCAATACAGTAGGCAGACTCCGGTTTTTTGGGGGGAGATGCTCGAGAATATCCGGGTGGACTCCTGAGGCTCGATCCCGCATTTGCGTATGCCGAGCCTCCTTCCTCATGACCTTTGTCCAGAGTGGAATGCCTCCCCGGCTCCCGGCACATGATCAGTGCATGCTCAGTCACGATATCAGTGCCTGCTCAGCCACGTGATCACTGACGGCACAGTCACGTGATCAGCGCCTCTCAGTCACGTGATCACCGTATGATAAACACGTGATCAGTGAACGACCAGCCACGTGATCACTGCATGCGCGGTCAGGTGGTCAGTTCCTGATCAGCCACCTGATCAGTGCGTGCACAGTCCCCTGATCAGCGCCTGTCAGTCACTGATCACTGCCTGATAAACACGTGATCAGTGCCAGAACAGCCACGTCATCAGTGCATGCGCAGTCACGTGATCAGTGCATGATAGCCACGTGATCAGTGCGTGCACAGTCCCATGATCAGCGCCTGTCAGTCACTGATCATTGCCTGATAAACACGTGATCAGTGATTGATGAGCCATGGGATCAGTGCCCGATCAGCCACGTCATCAGTGCATGATAGCCACGTGATCAGTGCATGCTCAGTCACGTGATCACTTGATCAGCCACGTGATCAGTGCACAGTCCCGTGATCAGGCCTGTCAGTCACTGATCATTGCCTGATCACGTGATCAGTGCATGATGAGCCATGTGATCAGTGCCATCAGCCATCAGTGCATGCGCAGTCACGTCATCAGTGCATGATAGCCACGTGATCAGTGCGTGCAGTCCTGATCAGCGCCTGCAGTCACTGATCATTGCCTGATCAGGTGATCAGTGCATGATGAGCCATGTGATCAGTGCCCGATCAGCCACGTCATCATGCATGCGTGCATGGTGCAATCTGCTTGATCAGCCACTGATCAGTGCCTGCAGAGTCACGTGATCAGGGCCTGCTGAGCTGCGTGATTCCTGCCGGCTCATCTGCTTGACAATTGCCAGCTGAGCTGCGTGATTCCTGCCTGGTCACGTGCTTGATTATTGCCAGTTGAGCAGCATGATTCGTCACTGCTGAGCTCCATGCTTATTGCCTGCTGATTGCCTGGTTCGTGTCTGCTCAGCTCTTTGAGTATTGCCTCCTGAGGTCCCTGTTCGGTCGCCACCTGCCGGGGACCAGCCCCAACTGATCCAGGGTATTCGAAGGAGAGATGGCCTAGGCGACTATTTATATGCTAATCAGAGATGTCAAGAATAATAGTATGAGGAGAGCTCAGTAGGAAAATTCGGTGGAGAAAAGAGACTGAGTAGCTTGGTTTACGCGGAAGACCAATCAAACTTCAAGACAAGAAGTTTGCACCACTTACGTAGGCCGCAGGCGCCCTCTCGAATAGCGAAAGGTGCCTCACCCTAGACACCTTCTCGAGTGGGTCTTAGCAGCCCAGGCATAATTAGTAAGCGTGGTGGGTTCCGCGCTCCAGATGGAGACTCAGCTGGAAGTTAAAGGGAAGAATGACAAGGAACTTTATGAATTGGAGCTGTAAGTTAACTCTTTGACAGAGAGAGCGAGATGGTGGTGGGGGACAGCCCCCAGTGAAATCAGAGGTGAGAGCACAAAGCAATACAGTAGGCAGACTCCGGTTTTTGGGGGGAGATGCTCGAGAATATCCGGGTGGACTCCTGAGGCTCGATCCCGCATTTGCGTATGCCGAGCCTCCTTCCTCATGACCTTTGTCCAGAGTGGAATGCCTCCCCGGCTCCCGGCACATGATCAGTGCATGCTCAGTCACCATATCAGTGCCTGCTCAGCCACGTGATCACTGACGGCACAGTCACGTGATCAGCGCCTCTCAGTCACGTGATCACCCTATGATAAACAGGTGATCAGTGAACGACCAGCCACGTGATCACTGCATGCGCGGTCAGGTGGTCAGTTCCTGATCAGCCACCTGATCAGTGCGTGCACAGTCCCCTGATCAGCGCCTGTCAGTCACTGATCACTGCCTGATAAACACATGATCAGTGCCCGAACAGCCACGTCATCAGTGCATGCGCAGTCACGTGATCAGTGCATGATAGCCACGTGATCAGTGCGTGCACAGTCCCATGATCAGCGCCTGTCAGTCACTGATCATTGCCTGATAAACACGTGATCAGTGCATGATGAGCCATGTGATCAGTGCCCAATCAGCCACGTCATCAGTGCATGCGCAGTCACGTGATCAGTGCATGATAGCCACGTGATCAGTGCGTGCACAGTCCCATGATCAGCGCCTGTCAGTCACTGATCATTGCCTGATAAACACGTGATCAGTGCATGATAAGCCATGTGATCAGTGCCCGAACAGCCACGTCATCAGTGCATGATCAGTCACGTGATCAGTGCATGATAGCCACGTGATCAGTGCGTGCACAGTCCCATGATCAGCGCCTGTCAGTCACTGATCATTGCCTGATAAACACGTGATCAGTGCATGATGAGCCATGTGATCAGTGCCCGATCAGCCACGTCATCAGTGCATGCGCAGTCACGTCATCAGTGCATGATAGCCACGTGATCAGTGCATGCTCAGTCACGTGATCTGGACTTGATCAGCCACGTGATCAGTGCCTGCAGAGTCACGTGATCAGGGCCTGCTGAGCTGCGTGATTCCTGCCGGCTCATCTGCATGACAATTGCCATCTGAGCTGCGTGATTCCTGTCGGCTCATCTGCTTGACAATTGCCAGCTGAGCTGCGTGATTCCTGCCTGGTCACGTGCTTGATTATTGCCAGTTGAGCAGCATGATTCGTCACTGCTGAGCTCCATGCTTATTGCCTGCTGATTGCGTGGTTCGTGTCTGCTCAGCTCTTTGAGTATTGCCTCCTGAGGTCCCTGTTCGGTCGCCACCTGCCGGGGACCAGCCCCAACTGATCCAGGGTATTCGAAGGAGAGATGGCCTAGGCGACTATTTATATGCTAATCAGAGATGTCAAGAATAATAGTATGAGGAGAGCTCAGTAGGAAAATTCGGTGGAGAAAAGAGACTGAGTAGCTTGGTTTACGCGGAAGACCAATCAAACTTCAAGACAAGAAGTTTGCACCACTTACGTAGGCCGCAGGCGCCCTCTCGAATAGCGAAAGGTGCCTCACCCTAGACACCTTCTCGAGTGGGTCTTAGCAGCCCAGGCATAATTAGTAAGCGTGGTGGGTTCCGCGCTCCAGATGGAGACTCAGCTGGAAGTTAAAGGGAAGAATGACAAGGAACTTTATGAATTGGAGCTGTAAGTTAACTCTTTGACAGAGAGAGCGAGATGGTGGTGGGGGACAGCCCCCAGTGAAATCAGAGGTGAGAGCACAAAGCAATACAGTAGGCAGACTCCGGTTTTTTTGGGGGAGATGCTCGAGAATATCCGGGTGGACTCCTGAGGCTCGATCCCGCATTTGCGTATGCCGAGCCTCCTTCCTCATGACCTTTGTCCAGAGTGGAATGCCTCCCCGGCTCCCGGCACATGATCAGTGCATGCTCAGTCACGATATCAGTGCCTGCTCAGCCACGTGATCACTGACGGCACAGTCACGTGATCAGCGCCTCTCAGTCACGTGATCACCGTATGATAAACACGTGATCAGTGAACGACCAGCCACGTGATCACTGCATGCGCGGTCAGGTGGTCAGTTCCTGATCAGCCACCTGATCAGTGCGTGCACAGTCCCCTGATCAGCGCCTGTCAGTCACTGATCACTGCCTGATAAACACGTGATCAGTGCCCGAACAGCCACGTCATCAGTGCATGCGCAGTCACGTGATCAGTGCATGATAGCCACGTGATCAGTGCGTGCACAGTCCCATGATCAGCGCCTGTCAGTCACTGATCATTGCCTGATAAACACGTGATCAGTGCATGATGAGCCATGTGATCAGTGCCCGATCAGCCACGTCATCAGTGCATGCGCAGTCACGTCATCAGTGCATGATAGCCACGTGATCAGTGCATGCTCAGTCACGTGATCTGGACTTGATCAGCCACGTGATCAGTGCCTGCAGAGTCACGTGATCAGGGCCTGCTGAGCTGCGTGATTCCTGCCGGCTCATCTGCTTGACAATTGCCAGCTGAGCTGCGTGATTCCTGCCTGGTCACGTGCTTGATTATTGCCAGTTGAGCAGCATGATTCGTCACTGCTGAGCTCCATGCTTATTGCCTGCTGATTGCGTGGTTCGTGTCTGCTCAGCTCTTTGAGTATTGCCTCCTGAGGTCCCTGTTCGGTCGCCACCTGCCGGGGACCAGCCCCAACTGATCCAGGGTATTCGAAGGAGAGATGGCCTAGGCGACTATTTATATGCTAATCAGAGATGTCAAGAATAATAGTATGAGGAGAGCTCAGTAGGAAAATTCGGTGGAGAAAAGAGACTGAGTAGCTTGGTTTACGCGGAAGACCAATCAAACTTCAAGACAAGAAGTTTGCACCACTTACGTAGGCCGCAGGCGCCCTCTCGAATAGCGAAAGGTGCCTCACCCTAGACACCTTCTCGAGTGGGTCTTAGCAGCCCAGGCATAATTAGTAAGCGTGGTGGGTTCCGCGCTCCAGATGGAGACTCAGCTGGAAGTTAAAGGGAAGAATGACAAGGAACTTTATGAATTGGAGCTGTAAGTTAACTCTTTGACAGAGAGAGCGAGATGGTGGTGGGGGACAGCCCCCAGTGAAATCAGAGGTGAGAGCACAAAGCAATACAGTAGGCAGACTCCGGTTTTTTTGGGGGAGATGCTCGAGAATATCCGGGTGGACTCCTGAGGCTCGATCCCGCATTTGCGTATGCCGAGCCTCCTTCCTCATGACCTTTGTCCAGAGTGGAATGCCTCCCCGGCTCCCGGCACATGATCAGTGCATGCTCAGTCACGATATCAGTGCCTGCTCAGCCACGTGATCACTGACGGCACAGTCACGTGATCAGCGCCTCTCAGTCACGTGATCACCGTATGATAAACACGTGATCAGTGAACGACCAGCCACGTGATCACTGCATGCGCGGTCAGGTGGTCAGTTCCTGATCAGCCACCTGATCAGTGCGTGCACAGTCCCCTGATCAGCGCCTGTCAGTCACTGATCACTGCCTGATAAACACGTGATCAGTGCCCGAACAGCCACGTCATCAGTGCATGCGCAGTCACGTGATCAGTGCATGATAGCCACGTGATCAGTGCGTGCACAGTCCCATGATCAGCGCCTGTCAGTCACTGATCATTGCCTGATAAACACGTGATCAGTGCATGATGAGCCATGTGATCAGTGCCCGATCAGCCACGTCATCAGTGCATGCGCAGTCACGTCATCAGTGCATGATAGCCACGTGATCAGTGCATGCTCAGTCACGTGATCTGGACTTGATCAGCCACGTGATCAGTGCCTGCAGAGTCACGTGATCAGGGCCTGCTGAGCTGCGTGATTCCTGCCGGCTCATCTGCATGACAATTGCCATCTGAGCTGCGTGATTCCTGTCGGCTCATCTGCTTGACAATTGCCAGCTGAGCTGCGTGATTCCTGCCTGGTCACGTGCTTGATTATTGCCAGTTGAGCAGCATGATTCGTCACTGCTGAGCTCCATGCTTATTGCCTGCTGATTGCGTGGTTCGTGTCTGCTCAGCTCTTTGAGTATTGCCTCCTGAGGTCCCTGTTCGGTCGCCACCTGCCGGGGACCAGCCCCAACTGATCCAGGGTATTCGAAGGAGAGATGGCCTAGGCGACTATTTATATGCTAATCAGAGATGTCAAGAATAATAGTATGAGGAGAGCTCAGTAGGAAAATTCGGTGGAGAAAAGAGACTGAGTAGCTTGGTTTACGCGGAAGACCAATCAAACTTCAAGACAAGAAGTTTGCACCACTTACGTAGGCCGCAGGCGCCCTCTCGAATAGCGAAAGGTGCCTCACCCTAGACACCTTCTCGAGTGGGTCTTAGCAGCCCAGGCATAATTAGTAAGCGTGGTGGGTTCCGCGCTCCAGATGGAGACTCAGCTGGAAGTTAAAGGGAAGAATGACAAGGAACTTTATGAATTGGAGCTGTAAGTTAACTCTTTGACAGAGAGAGCGAGATGGTGGTGGGGGACAGCCCCCAGTGAAATCAGAGGTGAGAGCACAAAGCAATACAGTAGGCAGACTCCGGTTTTTTTGGGGGGGAGATGCTCGAGAATATCCGGGTGGACTCCTGAGCCTCGATCCCGCATTTGCGTATGCCGAGCCTCCTTCCTCATGACCTTTGTCCAGAGTGGAATGCCTCCCCGGCTCCCGGCACATGATCAGTGCATGCTCAGTCACGATATCAGTGCCTGCTCAGCCACGTGATCACTGACGGCACAGTCACGTGATCAGCGCCTCTCAGTCACGTGATCACCGTATGATAAACACGTGATCAGTGAACGACCAGCCACGTGATCACTGCATGCGCGGTCAGGTGGTCAGTTCCTGATCAGCCACCTGATCAGTGCGTGCACAGTCCCCTGATCAGCGCCTGTCAGTCACTGATCACTGCCTGATAAACACGTGATCAGTGCCCGAACAGCCACGTCATCAGTGTATGCGCAGTCACGTGATCAGTGCATGATAGCCACGTGATCAGTGCGTGCACAGTCCCATGATCAGCGCCTGTCAGTCACTTATCATTGCCTGATAAACACGTGATCAGTGCATGATGAGCCATGTGATCAGTGCCCGATCAGCCACGTCATCAGTGCATGTTCAGTCACGTGATCTGGACTTGATCAGCCACGTGATCAGTGCCTGCAGAGTCACCTAATCAGGGCCTACTGGGCTGCGTGATTCCTGCCGGCTCATCTGCATGACAATTGCCATCTGCGCTGCGTGATTCCTGTCGGCTCATCTGCTTGACAATTGCCAGCTGAGCTGCGTGATTCCTGCCTGGTCACGTGCTTGATTATTGCCAGTTGAGCAGCATGATTCGTCCCTGCTGAGCTCCATGCTTATTGCCTGCTGATTGCGTGGTTCGTGTCTGCTCAGCTCTTTGAGTATTGCCTCCTGAGGTCCCTGTTCGGTCTCCACCTGCCGGGGACCAGCCCCAACTGATCCAGGGTATTCGAAGGAGAGATGGCCTAGGCGACTCTTTATATGCTAATCAGAGATGTCAAGAATAATAGTATGAGGAGAGCTCAGTAGGAAAATTCGGTGGAGAAAAGAGACTGAGTAGCTTGGTTTACGCGGAAGACCAATCAAACTTCAAGACAAGAAGTTTGCACCACTTACGTAGGCCGCAGGCGCCCTCTCGAATAGCGAAAGGTGCCTCACCCTAGACACCTTCTCGAGTGGGTCTTAGCAGCCCAGGCATAATTAGTAAGCGTGGTGGGTTCCGCGCTCCAGATGGAGACTCAGCTGGAAGGTAAAGGGAAGAATGACAAGGAACTTTATGAATTGGAGCTGTAAGTTAACTCTTTGACAGAGAGAGCGAGATGGTGGTGGGGGACAGCCCCCAGTGAAATCAGAGGTGAGAGCACAAAGCAATACAGTAGGCAGACTCCGGTTTTTTTGGGGGAGATGCTCGAGAATATCCGGGTGGACTCCTGAGGCTCGATCCCGCATTTGCGTATGCCGAGCCTCCTTCCTCATGACCTTTGTCCAGAGTGGAATGCCTCCCCGGCTCCCGGCACATGATCAGTGCATGCTCAGTCACGATATCAGTGCCTGCTCAGCCACGTGATCACTGACGGCACAGTCACGTGATCAGCGCCTCTCAGTCACGTGATCACCGTATGATAAACACGTGATCAGTGAACGACCAGCCACGAGATCACTGCATGCGAGGTCAGGTGGTCAGTTCTTGATCAGCCACCTGATCAGTGCGTGCACAGTCCCCTGATCAGCGCCTGTCAGTCACTGATCACTGCCTGATAAACACGTGATCAGTGCCCGAACAGCCACGTCATCAGTGCAAGCGCAGTCACGTGATCAGTGCATGATAGCCACGTGATCAGTGCGTGCACAGTCCCATGATCAGCGCCTGTCAGTCACTGATCATTGCCTGATAAACACGTGATCAGTGCATAATGAGCCATGTGATCAGTGCCCGATCAGGCACGTCATCAGTGCATGATAGCCACGTGATCAATGCATGCTCAGTCACGTGATCTGGACTTGATCAGCCACCTGATCAGTGCGTGCACAGTCCCCTGATCACGGCCTGTCAGTCACTGATCATTGCCTGATAAACACGTGATCAGTGCACCATGAGCCATGTGATCAGTGCCCGATCAGCCACGTCATCAGTGCATGCGCAGTCACGTCATCAGTGCATGATAGCCACGTGATCAGTGCGTGCACAGTCCATGATCAGCGCCTGTCAGTCACTGATCATTGCCTGATCAGGTGATCAGTGCATGATGAGCCATGTGATCAGTGCCCGATCAGCCACGTCATCAGTGCATGCGCAGTCACGTCATCAGTGCATGATAGCCACGTGATCAGTGCATGCTCAGTCACGTGATCTGGACTTGATCAGCCACCTGATCAGTGCCTGCAGAGTCACGTGATCAGGGCCTGCTGTGCTGCGTGATTCCTGCCGGCTCATCTGCTTGACAATTGCCAGCTGAGCTGCGTGATTCCTTCCTGGTCACGTGCTTGATTATTGCCAGTTGAGCAGCATGATTCGTCACTGCTGAGCTCCATGCTTATTGCCTGCTGATTGCGTGGTTCGTGTCTGCTCAGCTCTTTGAGTATTGCCTCCTGAGGTCCCTGTTCGGTCGCCACCTGCCGGGGACCAGCCCCAACTGATCCAGGGTATTCGAAGGAGAGATGGCCTAGGCGACTCTTTATATGCTAATCAGAGATGTCAAGAATAATAGTATGAGGAGAGCTCAGTAGGAAAATTCGGTGGAGAAAAGAGACTGAGTAGCTTGGTTTACGCGGAAGACCAATCAAACTTCAAGACAAGAAGTTTGCACCACTTACGTAGGCCGCAGGCGCCCTCTCGAATAGCGAAAGGTGCCTCACCCTAGACACCTTCTCGAGTGGGTCTTAGCAGCCCAGGCATAATTAGTAAGCGTGGTGGGTTCCACGCTCCAGATGGAGACTCAGCTGGAAGTTAAAGGGAAGAATGACAAGGAACTTTATGAATTGGAGCTGTAAGTTAACTCTTTGACAGAGAGAGCGAGATGGTGGTGGGGGACAGCCCCCAGTGAAATCAGAGGTGAGAGCACAAAGCAATACAGTAGGCAGACTCCGGTTTTTTTGGGGGGAGATGCTCGAGAATATCCGGGTGGACTCCTGAGGCTCGATCCCGCATTTGCGTATGCCGAGCCTCCTTCCTCATGACCTTTGTCCAGAGTGGAATGCCTCCCCGTCTCCCGGCACATGATCAGTGCATGCTCAGTCACGATATCAGTGCCTGCTCAGCCACGTGATCACTGACGGCACAGTCACGTGATCAGCGCCTCTCAGTCACGTGATCACCGTATGATAAACACGTGATCAGTGAACGACCAGCCACGTGATCACTGCATGCGCGGTCAGGTGGTCAGTTCCTGATCAGCCACCTGATCAGTGCGTGCACAGTCCCCTGATCAGCGCCTGTCAGTCACTGATCACTGCCTGATAAACACGTGATCAGTGCCCGAACAGCCACGTCATCAGTGCATGCGCAGTCAGGTCATCAGTGCATGATAGCCACGTGATAAGTGCGTGCACAGTCCCATGATCAGCGCCTGTCAGTCACTGATCATTGCTTGATAAACACGTGATCAGTGCATGATGAGCCATGTGATCAGTGCCCGATCAGCCACGTCATCAGTGCATGCGCAGTCACGTGATCAGTGCAGGATAGCCACGTGATCAGTGCGTGCACAGTCCCATGATCATCGCCTGTCAGTCACTGATCATTGCCTGATAAACACGTGATCAGTGCATGATAAGCCATGTGATCAGTGCCCGATCTGCCACGTCATCAGTGCATGCGCAGTCATGTCATCAGTGCATGATAGCCACGTGATCAGTGCGTGCACAGTCCCATGATCAGCGCCTGTCAGTCACTGATCATTGCCTGATAAACAGGTGATAAGTGCATGATGAGCCATGTGATCAGTGCCCGATCAGCCACGTCATCAGTGCATGCGCAGTCACGTCATCAGTGCATGATAGCCACGTGATCAGTGCATGCTCAGTCACGTGATCTGGACTTGATCAGCCACGTGATCAGTGCCTGCAGAGTCACATGATCAGGGCCTGCTGAGCTGCGTGATTCCTGCCGGCTCATCTGCATGACAATTGCCATCTGAGCTGCGTGATTCCTGTCGGCTCATCTGCTTGACAATTGCCAGCTGAGCTGCGTGATTCCTGCCTGGTCACGTGCTTGATTATTGCCAGTTGAGCAGCATGATTCGTCACTGCTGAGCTCCATGCTTATTGCCTGCTGATTGCGTGGTTCGTGTCTGCTCAGCTCTTTGAGTATTGCCTCCTGAGGTTCCTGTTCGGTCGCCACCTGCCGGGGACCAACCCCAATGATCCAGGGTATTCGAAGGAGAGATGGCCTAGGCGACTCTTTATATGCTAATCAGAGATGTCAAGAATAATAGTATGAGGAGAGCTCAGTAGGAAAATTCGGTGGAGAAAAGAGACTGAGTAGCTTGGTTTACGCAGAAGACCAATCAAACTACAAGACAAGAAGTTTGCACCACTTACGTAGGCCGCAGGCGCCCTCTCGAATAGCGAAAGGTGCCTCACCCTAGACACCTTCTCGAGTGGGTCTTAGCAGCCCAGGCATAATTAGTAAGCGTGGTGGGTTCGGCGCTCCAGATGGAGACACAGCTGGAAGTTAAAGGGAAGAATGACAAGGAACTTTAAGAATTGGAGCTGTAAGTTACCTCTTTGACAGAGAGAGCGAGATGGTGGTGGGGGACAGCCCCCAGTTAAATCAGAGGTGAGAGCACAAAGCAATACAGTAGGCAGACTCCGGTTTTTTGGGGGGAGATGCTCGAGAATATCCGGGTGGACTCCTGAGGCTCGATCCCGCATTTGCGTATGCCGAGCCTCCTTCCTCATGACCTTTGTCCAGAGTGGAATGCCTCCCCGGCTCCCGGCACATGATCAGTGCAGTGCTCAGCCACGTGATCACTGATGGCACAGTCACGTGATCAGCGCCTCAGTCACGTGATCACCTATGATAAACACGTGATCAGTGAACGACCAGCCACGTGATCACTGCATGCGCGGTCAGGAGGTCAGTTCCTGATCAGCCACCTGATCAGTGCGTGCACAGTCCCCTGATCAGCGCCTGTCAGTCACTGATCACTGCCTGATAAACACGTGATCAGTGCCCGAACAGCCACGTCATCAGTGCATGCGCAGTCACGTGATCAGTGCATGATAGCCACGTGATCAGTGCGTGCACAGTCCCATGATCAGCGCCTGTCAGTCACTGATCATTGCCTGATAAACACGTGATCAGTGCATGATGAGCCATGTGATCAGTGCCCGATCAGCCACGTCATCAGTGCATGCGCAGTCACGTCATCAGTGCATGATAGCCACGTGATCAGTGCATGCTCAGTCACGTGATCTGGAATTGATCAGCCACGTGATCAGTGCCTGCAGAGTCACGTGATCACGGCCTGCTGAGCTGCGTGATTCCTGCCGGCTCATCTGCATGATAATTGCCATCTGAGCTGCGTGATTCCTGTCGGCTCATCTGCTTGATAATTGCCAGCTGAGCTGCGTGATTCCTGCCTGGTCACGTGCTTGATTATTGCCAGTTGAGCAGCATGATTCGTCACTGCTGAGCCTCCATGCTTATTGCCTGCTGATTGCGTGGTTCGTGTCTGCTCAGCTCTTTGAGTATTGCCTCCTGAGGTTCCTGTTCGGTCGCCACCTGCCGGGGACCAGCCCCAACTGATCCAGGGTATTCGAAGGAGAGATGGCCTAGGCGACTCTTTATATGCTAATCAGAGATGTCAAGAATAATAGTATGAGGAGAGCTCAGTAGGAAAATTCGGTGGAGAAAAGAGACTGAGTAGCTTGGTTGACGCGGAAGACCAATCAAACTTCAAGACAAGAAGTTTGCACCACTTACGTAGGCCGCAGGCGCCCTCTCGAATAGCGAAAGGTGCCTCACCCTAGACACCTTCTCGAGTGGGTCTTAACAGCCCAGGCATAATTAGTTAGCGTGGTGGGTTCCGCGCTCCAGATGGAGACTCAGCTGGAAGTTAAAGGGAAGAATGACAAGGAACTTTATGAATTGGAGCTGTAAGTTAACTCTTTGGCAGAGAGAGCGAGATGGTGGTGGGGGACAGCCCCCAGTGAAATCAGAGGTGAGAGCACAAAGCAATACAGTAGGCAGACTCCGGTTTTTTTGGGGGAGATGCTCGAGAATATCCGGGTGGACTCCTGAGGCTCGATCCCGCATTTGTGTATGCCGAGCCTCCTTCCTCATGACCTTTGTCCAGAGTGGAATGCCTCCCCGGCTCCCGGCACATGATCAGTGCATGCTCAGTCACGATATCAGTGCCTGCTCAGCCACGTGATCACTGACGGCACAGTCACGTGATCAGCGCCTCTCAGTCACGTGATCACGGTATGATAAAGACGTGATCAGTGAACGACCAGCCACGTGATCACTGCATGCGCGGTCAGGTGGTCAGTTCCTGATCAGCCACCTGATCAGTGCGTGCACAGTCCCCTGATCAGCGCCTGTCAGTCACTGATCACTGCCTGATAAACACGTGATCAGTGCCTGAACAGCCACGTCATCAGTGCATGCGCAGTCACGTGTTCAGTGCAGGATAGCCACGTGATCTGTGCGTGCACAGTCCCATGATCAGCGCCTGTCAGTCACTGATCATTGCCTGATAAACACGTGATCAGTGCATGATGAGCCATGTGATCAGTGCCCGATCAGCCACGTCATCACTGCATGCGCAGTCACGTCATCAGTGCATGATAGCCACGTCATCAGTGCACGCTCAGTCACGTGATCTGGACTTGATCAGCCACGTGATCAGTGCCTGCAGAGTCACGTGATCAGGGCCTGCTGAGCTGCGTGATTCCTGCCGGTTCATCTGCATGACAATTGCCATCTGAGCTGCGTGATTCCTGTCGGCTCATCTGCTTGACAATTGCCAGCTGAGCTGCGTGATTCCTGCCTGGTCACGTGCTTGATTATTGCCAGTTGAGCAGCATGATTCGTCCCTGCTGA
This sequence comes from Bos javanicus, assembly GCF_032452875.1. Lineage (NCBI taxonomy): Eukaryota > Metazoa > Chordata > Mammalia > Artiodactyla > Bovidae > Bos > Bos javanicus. The sequence goes on from NW_026893615.1 coordinate 1,046,926, forward strand.
GCTCCATGCTTATTGCCTGCTGATTGCGTGGTTCGTGTCTGCTCAGCTCTTTGAGTATTGCCTCCTGAGGTTCCTGTTCGGTCGCCACCTGCCGGGGACCAGCCCCAACTGATCCAGGGTATTCGAAGGAGAGATGGCCTAGGCGACTCTTTATATGCTAATCAGAGATGTCAAGAATAAGAGTATGAGGAGAGCTCAGTAGGAAAATTCGGTGGAGAAAAGAGACTGAGTAGCTTGGTTTACGGGGAAGACCAATCAAACTTCAAGACAAGAAGTTTGCACCACTTACGTAAGCCGCAGGCGCCCTCTCGAATAGCGAAAGGTGCCTCACTCTAGACACCTTCTCGAGTGGGTCTTAACAGCCCAGGCATAATTAGTTAGCGTGGTGGGTTCCGCGCTCCAGATGGAGACTCAGCTGGAAGTTAAAGGGAAGAATGACAAGGAACTTTAAGAATTGGAGCTGTAAGTTAACTCTTTGGCAGAGAGAGCGAGATGGTGGTGGGGGACAGCCCCCAGTGAAATCAGAGGTGAGAGCACAAAGCAATACAGTAGGCAGACTCCGGTTTTTTGGGGGAGATGCTCGAGAATATCCGGGTGGACTCCTGAGGCTCGATCCCGCATTTGTGTATGCCGAGCCTCCTTCCTCATGACCTTTGTCCAGAGTGGAATGCCTCCCCGGCTCCCGGCACATGATCAGTGCATGCTCAGTCACGATATCAGTGCCTGCTCAGCCACGTGATCACTTACGGCACAGTCACGTGATCAGCGCCTCTCAGTCACGTGACCACCGGATGATAAACACGTGATCAGTGAACGACCAGCCACGTGATCACTGCATGCGCGGTCAGGTGGTCAGTTCCTGATCAGCCACCTGATCAGTGCGTGCACAGTCCCCTGATCAGCGCCTGTCAGTCACTGATCACTGCCTGATAAACACGTGATCAGTGCCCGAACAGCCACGTCATCAGTGCATGCGCAGTCACGTGATCAGTGCATGATAGCCACGTGATCAGTGCGTGCACAGTCCCATGATCAGCGCCTGTCAGTCACTGATCATTGCCTGATAAGCACGTGATCAGTGCATGATGAGCCATGTGATTAGTGCCCGATCAGCCACGTCATCAGTGCATGATAGCCACGTGATCAGTGCATGCTCAGTCACGTGATCTGGACTTGATCAGCCACGTGATCAGTGCCTGCAGAGTCACGTGATCAGGGCCTGCTGAGCTGCGTGATTCCTGTGGTCTCATCTGCTTGACAATTGCCAGCTGAGCTGCGTGATTCCTGCCTGGTCACGTGCTTGATTATTGCCAGTTGAGCAGCATGATTCGTCACTGCTGAGCTCCATGCTTATTGCCTGCTGATTGCGTGGTTCGTGTCTGCTCAGCTCTTTGAGTATTGCCTCCTGAGGTCCCTGTTCGGTCGCCACCTGCCGGGGACCAGCCCCAACTGATCCAGGCTATTCGAAGGAGAGATGGCCTAGGCGACTCTTTATATGCTAATCAGAGATGTCAAGAATAATAGTATGAGGAGAGCTCAGTAGGAAAATTCGGTGGAGAAAAGAGACTGAGTAGCTTGGTTTACGCGGAAGACCAATCAAACTTCAAGACAAGAAGTTTGCACCACTTACGTAGGCCGCAGGCGCCCTCTCGAATAGCGAAAGGTGCCTCACCCTAGACACCTTCTCGAGTGGGTCTTAGCAGCCCAGGCATAATTAGTAAGCGTGGTGGGTTCCGCGCTCCAGATGGAGACTCAGCTGGAAGTTAAAGGGAAGAATGACAAGGAACTTTATGAATTGGAGCTGTAAGTTAACTCTTTGACAGAGAGAGCGAGATGGTGGTGGGGGACAGCCCCCAGTGAAATCAGAGGTGAGAGCACAAAGCAATACAGTAGGCAGACTCCGGTTTTTTTGGGGGAGATGCTCGAGAATATCCGGGTGGACTCCTGAGGCTCGATCCCGCATTTGCGTATGCCGAGCCTCCTTCCTCATGACCTTTGTCCAGAGTGGAATGCCTCCCCGGCTCCCGGCACATGATCAGTGCATGCTCAGTCACGATATCAGTGCCTGCTCAGCCACGTGATCACTGACGGCACAGTCACGTGATCACCGTATGATAAACACGTGATCAGTGAACGACCAGCCACGTGATCACTGCATGCGCGGTCAGGTGGTCAGTTCCTGATCAGCCACCTGATCAGTGCGTGCACAGTCCCCTGATCAGCGCCTGTCAGTCACTGATCACTGCCTGATAAACACGTGATCAGTGCCCGAACAGCCACGTCATCAGTGCATGCGCAGTCACGTGATCAGTGCATGATAGCCACGTGATCAGTGCGTGCACAGTCCCATGATCAGCGCCTGTCAGTCACTGATCATTGCCTGATAAACACGTGATCAGTGCATGATGAGCCATGTGATCAGTGCCCGATCAGCCACGTCATCAGTGCATGCGCAGTCACGTCATCAGTGCATGATAGCCACGTGATCAGTGCATGCTCAGTCACGTGATCTGGACTTGATCAGCCACGTGATCAGTGCCTGCAGAGTCACGTGATCAGGGCCTGCTGAGCTGCGTGATTCCTGCCGGCTCATCTGCATGACAATTGCCATCTGAGCTGCGTGATTCCTGTCGGCTCATCTGCTTGACAATTGCCAGCTGAGCTGCGTGATTCCTGCCTGGTCACGTGCTTGATTATTGCCAGTTGAGCAGCATGATTCGTCACTGCTGAGCTCCATGCTTATTGCCTGCTGATTGCGTGGTTCGTGTCTGCTCAGCTCTTTGAGTATTGCCTCCTGAGGTCCCTGTTCGGTCGCCACCTGCCGGGGACCAGCCCCAACTGATCCAGGGTATTCGAAGGAGAGATGGCCTAGGCGACTATTTATATGCTAATCAGAGATGTCAAGAATAATAGTATGAGGAGAGCTCAGTAGGAAAATTCGGTGGAGAAAAGAGACTGAGTAGCTTGGTTTACGCGGAAGACCAATCAAACTTCAAGACAAGAAGTTTGCACCACTTACGTAGGCCGCAGGCGCCCTCTCGAATAGCGAAAGGTGCCTCACCCTAGACACCTTCTCGAGTGGGTCTTAGCAGCCCAGGCATAATTAGTAAGCGTGGTGGGTTCCGCGCTCCAGATGGAGACTCAGCTGGAAGTTAAAGGGAAGAATGACAAGGAACTTTATGAATTGGAGCTGTAAGTTAACTCTTTGACAGAGAGAGCGAGATGGTGGTGGGGGACAGCCCCCAGTGAAATCAGAGGTGAGAGCACAAAGCAATACAGTAGGCAGACTCCGGTTTTTTTGGGGGAGATGCTCGAGAATATCCGGGTGGACTCCTGAGGCTCGATCCCGCATTTGCGTATGCCGAGCCTCCTTCCTCATGACCTTTGTCCAGAGTGGAATGCCTCCCCGGCTCCCGGCACATGATCAGTGCATGCTCAGTCACGATATCAGTGCCTGCTCAGCCACGTGATCACTGACGGCACAGTCACGTGATCACCGTATGATAAACACGTGATCAGTGAACGACCAGCCACGTGATCACTGCATGCGCGGTCAGGTGGTCAGTTCCTGATCAGCCACCTGATCAGTGCGTGCACAGTCCCCTGATCAGCGCCTGTCAGTCACTGATCACTGCCTGATAAACACGTGATCAGTGCCCGAACAGCCACGTCATCAGTGCATGCGCAGTCACGTGATCAGTGCATGATAGCCACGTGATCAGTGCGTGCACAGTCCCATGATCAGCGCCTGTCAGTCACTGATCATTGCCTGATAAACACGTGATCAGTGCATGATGAGCCATGTGATCAGTGCCCGATCAGCCACGTCATCAGTGCATGCGCAGTCACGTCATCAGTGCATGATAGCCACGTGATCAGTGCATGCTCAGTCACGTGATCTGGACTTGATCAGCCACGTGATCAGTGCCTGCAGAGTCACGTGATCAGGGCCTGCTGAGCTGCGTGATTCCTGCCGGCTCATCTGCATGACAATTGCCATCTGAGCTGCGTGATTCCTGTCGGCTCATCTGCTTGACAATTGCCAGCTGAGCTGCGTGATTCCTGCCTGGTCACGTGCTTGATTATTGCCAGTTGAGCAGCATGATTCGTCACTGCTGAGCTCCATGCTTATTGCCTGCTGATTGCGTGGTTCGTGTCTGCTCAGCTCTTTGAGTATTGCCTCCTGAGGTCCCTGTTCGGTCGCCACCTGCCGGGGACCAGCCCCAACTGATCCAGGGTATTCGAAGGAGAGATGGCCTAGGCGACTATTTATATGCTAATCAGAGATGTCAAGAATAATAGTATGAGGAGAGCTCAGTAGGAAAATTCGGTGGAGAAAAGAGACTGAGTAGCTTGGTTTACGCGGAAGACCAATCAAACTTCAAGACAAGAAGTTTGCACCACTTACGTAGGCCGCAGGCGCCCTCTCGAATAGCGAAAGGTGCCTCACCCTAGACACCTTCTCGAGTGGGTCTTAGCAGCCCAGGCATAATTAGTAAGCGTGGTGGGTTCCGCGCTCCAGATGGAGACTCAGCTGGAAGTTAAAGGGAAGAATGACAAGGAACTTTATGAATTGGAGCTGTAAGTTAACTCTTTGACAGAGAGAGCGAGATGGTGGTGGGGGACAGCCCCCAGTGAAATCAGAGGTGAGAGCACAAAGCAATACAGTAGGCAGACTCCGGTTTTTTGGGGGGAGATGCTCGAGAATATCCGGGTGGACTCCTGAGGCTCGATCCCGCATTTGCGTATGCCGAGCCTCCTTCCTCATGACCTTTGTCCAGAGTGGAATGCCTCCCCGGCTCCCGGCACATGATCAGTGCATGCTCAGTCACGATATCAGTGCCTGCTCAGCCACGTGATCACTGACGGCACAGTCACGTGATCAGCGCCTCTCAGTCACGTGATCACCGTATGATAAACACGTGATCAGTGAACGACCAGCCACGTGATCACTGCATGCGCGGTCAGGTGGTCAGTTCCTGATCAGCCACCTGATCAGTGCGTGCACAGTCCCCTGATCAGCGCCTGTCAGTCACTGATCACTGCCTGATAAACACGTGATCAGTGCCCGAACAGCCACGTCATCAGTGCATGCGCAGTCACGTGATCAGTGCATGATAGCCACGTGATCAGTGCGTGCACAGTCCCATGATCAGCGCCTGTCAGTCACTGATCATTGCCTGATAAACACGTGATCAGTGCATGATGAGCCATGTGATCAGTGCCCGATCAGCCACGTCATCAGTGCATGCGCAGTCACGTCATCAGTGCATGATAGCCACGTGATCAGTGCATGCTCAGTCACGTGATCTGGACTTGATCAGCCACGTGATCAGTGCCTGCAGAGTCACGTGATCAGGGCCTGCTGAGCTGCGTGATTCCTGTCGGCTCATCTGCTTGACAATTGCCAGCTGAGCTGCGTGATTCCTGCCTGGTCACGTGCTTGATTATTGCCAGTTGAGCAGCATGATTCGTCACTGCTGAGCTCCATGCTTATTGCCTGCTGATTGCGTGGTTCGTGTCTGCTCAGCTCTTTGAGTATTGCCTCCTGAGGTCCCTGTTCGGTCGCCACCTGCCGGGGACCAGCCCCAACTGATCCAGGGTATTCGAAGGAGAGATGGCCTAGGCGACTATTTATATGCTAATCAGAGATGTCAAGAATAATAGTATGAGGAGAGCTCAGTAGGAAAATTCGGTGGAGAAAAGAGACTGAGTAGCTTGGTTTACGCGGAAGACCAATCAAACTTCAAGACAAGAAGTTTGCACCACTTACGTAGGCCGCAGGCGCCCTCTCGAATAGCGAAAGGTGCCTCACCCTAGACACCTTCTCGAGTGGGTCTTAGCAGCCCAGGCATAATTAGTAAGCGTGGTGGGTTCCGCGCTCCAGATGGAGACTCAGCTGGAAGTTAAAGGGAAGAATGACAAGGAACTTTATGAATTGGAGCTGTAAGTTAACTCTTTGACAGAGAGAGCGAGATGGTGGTGGGGGACAGCCCCCAGTGAAATCAGAGGTGAGAGCACAAAGCAATACAGTAGGCAGACTCCGGTTTTTTGGGGGGAGATGCTCGAGAATATCCGGGTGGACTCCTGAGGCTCGATCCCGCATTTGCGTATGCCGAGCCTCCTTCCTCATGACCTTTGTCCAGAGTGGAATGCCTCCCCGGCTCCGGGCACATGATCAGTGCATGCTCAGTCACGATATCAGTGCCTGCTCAGCCACGTGATCACTGACGGCACAGTCACGTGATCAGCGCCTCTCAGTCACGTGATCACCGTACGATAAAAACGTGATCAGTGAACGACCAGCCACGTGATCACTGCATGCGCGGTCAGGTGGTCAGTTCCTGATCAGCCACCTGATCAGTGCGTGCACAGTCCCCTGATCAGCGCCTGTCAGTCACTGATCACTGCCTGATAAACACGTGATCAGTGCCCGAACAGCCACGTCATCAGTGCATGCGCAGTCACGTGATCAGTGCATGATAGCCACGTGATCAGTGCCTGCAGAGTCACGTGATCAGGGCCTGCTGAGCTGCGTGATTCCTGCCGGCTCATCTGCATGACAATTGCCATCTGAGCTGCGTGATTCCTGTCGGCTCATCTGCTTGACAATTGCCAGCTGAGCTGCGTGATTCCTGCCTGGTCACGTGCTTGATTATTGCCAGTTGAGCAGCATGATTCGTCACTGCTGAGCTCCATGCTTATTGCCTGCTGATTGCGTGGTTCGTGTCTGCTCAGCTCTTTGAGTATCGCCTCCTGAGGTCCCTGTTCGGTCGCCACCTGCCGGGGACCAGCCCCAACTGATCCAGGGAATTCGAAGGAGAGATGGCCTAGGCGACTATTTATATGCTAATCAGAGATGTCAAGAATAATAGTATGAGGAGAGCTCAGTAGGAAAATTCGGTGGAGAAAAGAGACTGAGTAGCTTGGTTTACGCGGAAGACCAATCAAACTTCAAGACAAGAAGTTTGCACCACTTACGTAGGCCGCAGGCGCCCTCTCGAATAGCGAAAGGTGCCTCACCCTAGACACCTTCTCGAGTGGGTCTTAGCAGCCCAGGCATAATTAGTAAGCGTGGTGGGTTCCGCGCTCCAGATGGAGACTCAGCTGGAAGTTAAAGGGAAGAATGACAAGGAACTTTATGAATTGGAGCTGTAAGTTAACTCTTTGACAGAGAGAGCGAGATGGTGGTGGGGGACAGCCCCCAGTGAAATCAGAGGTGAGAGCACAAAGCAATACAGTAGGCAGACTCCGGTTTTTTTGGGGGAGATGCTCGAGAATATCCGGGTGGACTCCTGAGGCTCGATCCCGCATTTGCGTATGCCGAGCCTCCTTCCTCATGACCTTTGTCCAGAGTGGAATGCCTCCCCGGCTCCCGGCACATGATCAGTGCATGCTCAGTCACGATATCAGTGCCTGCTCAGCCACGTGATCACTGACGGCACAGTCACGTGATCAGCGCCTCTCAGTCACGTGATCACCGTATGATAAACACGTGATCAGTGAACGACCAGCCACGTGATCACTGCATGCGCGGTCAGGTGGTCAGTTCCTGATCAGCCACCTGATCAGTGCGTGCACAGTCCCCTGATCAGCGCCTGTCAGTCACTGATCACTGCCTGATAAACACGTGATCAGTGCCCGAACAGCCACGTCATCAGTGCATGCGCAGTCACGTGATCAGTGCATGATAGCCACGTGATCAGCACAGTCCCATGATCAGTGCAGTCACTGATCATTGCCTGATGATCAGTGCCTCAGTGCATGTCACGTGATCAGTGCATGCCTCAGATCAGTCACTGATCATTGCCTGTGATCAGTGCATGATGAGCCATGTGATCAGTGCCCGATCAGCCACGTCATCAGTGCATGCGCAGTCACGTCATCAGTGCATGATAGCCACGTGATCAGTGCATGCTCAGTCACGTGATCTGGACTTGATCAGCCACGTGATCAGTGCCTGCAGAGTCACGTGATCAGGGCCTGCTGAGCTGCGTGATTCCTGCCGGCTCATCTGCATGACAATTGCCAGCTGAGCTGCGTGATTCCTGTCGGCTCATCTGCTTGACAATTGCCAGCTGAGCTGCGTGATTCCTGCCTGGTCACGTGCTTGATTATTGCCAGTTGAGCAGCATGATTCGTCACTGCTGAGCTCCATGCTTATTGCCTGCTGATTGCGTGGTTCGTGTCTGCTCAGCTCTTTGAGTATTGCCTCCTGAGGTCCCTGTTCGGTCGCCACCTGCCGGGGACCAGCCCCAACTGATCCAGGGTATTCGAAGGAGAGATGGCCTAGGCGACTATTTATATGCTAATCAGAGATGTCAAGAATAATAGTATGAGGAGAGCTCAGTAGGAAAATTCGGTGGAGAAAAGAGACTGAGTAGCTTGGTTTACGCGGAAGACCAATCAAACTTCAAGACAAGAAGTTTGCACCACTTACGTAGGCCGCAGGCGCCCTCTCGAATAGCGAAAGGTGCCTCACCCTAGACACCTTCTCGAGTGGGTCTTAGCAGCCCAGGCATAATTAGTAAGCGTGGTGGGTTCCGCGCTCCAGATGGAGACTCAGCTGGAAGTTAAAGGGAAGAATGACAAGGAACTTTATGAATTGGAGCTGTAAGTTAACTCTTTGACAGAGAGAGCGAGATGGTGGTGGGGGACAGCCCCCAGTGAAATCAGAGGTGAGAGCACAAAGCAATACAGTAGGCAGACTCCGGTTTTTTTGGGGGAGATGCTCGAGAATATCCGGGTGGACTCCTGAGGCTCGATCCCGCATTTGCGTATGCCGAGCCTCCTTCCTCATGACCTTTGTCCAGAGTGGAATGCCTCCCCGGCTCCCGGCACATGATCAGTGCATGCTCAGTCACGATATCAGTGCCTGCTCAGCCACGTGATCACTGACGGCACAGTCACGTGATCAGCGCCTCTCAGTCACGTGATCACCGTATGATAAACACGTGATCAGTGAACGACCAGCCACGTGATCACTGCATGCGCGGTCAGGTGGTCAGTTCCTGATCAGCCACCTGATCAGTGCGTGCACAGTCCCCTGATCAGCGCCTGTCAGTCACTGATCACTGCCTGATAAACACGTGATCAGTGCCCGAACAGCCACGTCATCAGTGCATGCGCAGTCACGTGATCAGTGCATGATAGCCACGTGATCAGTGCGTGCACAGTCCCATGATCAGCGCCTGTCAGTCACTGATCATTGCCTGATAAACACGTGATCAGTGCATGATGAGCCATGTGATCAGTGCCATCAGCCACGTCATCAGTGCATGCGCAGTCACGTCATCAGTGCATGATAGCCACGTGATCAGTGCATGCTCAGTCACGTGATCTGGACTTGATCAGCCACGTGATCAGTGCCTGCAGAGTCACGTGATCAGGGCCTGCTGAGCTGCGTGATTCCTGCCGGCTCATCTGCATGACAATTGCCATCTGAGCTGCGTGATTCCTGTCGGCTCATCTGCTTGACAATTGCCAGCTGAGCTGCGTGATTCCTGCCTGGTCACGTGCTTGATTATTGCCAGTTGAGCAGCATGATTCGTCACTGCTGAGCTCCATGCTTATTGCCTGCTGATTGCGTGGTTCGTGTCTGCTCAGCTCTTTGAGTATTGCCTCCTGAGGTCCCTGTTCGGTCGCCACCTGCCGGGGACCAGCCCCAACTGATCCAGGGTATTCGAAGGAGAGATGGCCTAGGCGACTATTTATATGCTAATCAGAGATGTCAAGAATAATAGTATGAGGAGAGCTCAGTAGGAAAATTCGGTGGAGAAAAGAGACTGAGTAGCTTGGTTTACGCGGAAGACCAATCAAACTTCAAGACAAGAAGTTTGCACCACTTACGTAGGCCGCAGGCGCCCTCTCGAATAGCGAAAGGTGCCTCACCCTAGACACCTTCTCGAGTGGGTCTTAGCAGCCCAGGCATAATTAGTAAGCGTGGTGGGTTCCGCGCTCCAGATGGAGACTCAGCTGGAAGTTAAAGGGAAGAATGACAAGGAACTTTATGAATTGGAGCTGTAAGTTAACTCTTTGACAGAGAGAGCGAGATGGTGGTGGGGGACAGCCCCCAGTGAAATCAGAGGTGAGAGCACAAAGCAATACAGTAGGCAGACTCCGGTTTTTTGGGGGGAGATGCTCGAGAATATCCGGGTGGACTCCTGAGGCTCGATCCCGCATTTGCGTATGCCGAGCCTCCTTCCTCATGACCTTTGTCCAGAGTGGAATGCCTCCCCGGCTCCCGGCACATGATCAGTGCATGCTCAGTCACGATATCAGTGCCTGCTCAGCCACGTGATCACTGACGGCACAGTCACGTGATCAGCGCCTCTCAGTCACGTGATCACCGTATGATAAACACGTGATCAGTGAACGACCAGCCACGTGATCACTGCATGCGCGGTCAGGTGGTCAGTTCCTGATCAGCCACCTGATCAGTGCGTGCACAGTCCCCTGATCAGCGCCTGTCAGTCACTGATCACTGCCTGATAAACACGTGATCAGTGCCCGAACAGCCACGTCATCAGTGCATGCGCAGTCACGTGATCAGTGCATGATAGCCACGTGATCAGTGCGTGCACAGTCCCATGATCAGCGCCTGTCAGTCACTGATCATTGCCTGATAAACACGTGATCAGTGCATGATGAGCCATGTGATCAGTGCCCGATCAGCCACGTCATCAGTGCATGCGCAGTCACGTCATCAGTGCATGATAGCCACGTGATCAGTGCATGCTCAGTCACGTGATCTGGACTTGATCAGCCACGTGATCAGTGCCTGCAGAGTCACGTGATCAGGGCCTGCTGAGCTGCGTGATTCCTGCCGGCTCATCTGCATGACAATTGCCATCTGAGCTGCGTGATTCCTGTCGGCTCATCTGCTTGACAATTGCCAGCTGAGCTGCGTGATTCCTGCCTGGTCACGTGCTTGATTATTGCCAGTTGAGCAGCATGATTCGTCACTGCTGAGCTCCATGCTTATTGCCTGCTGATTGCGTGGTTCGTGTCTGCTCAGCTCTTTGAGTATTGCCTCCTGAGGTCCCTGTTCGGTCGCCACCTGCCGGGGACCAGCCCCAACTGATCCAGGGTATTCGAAGGAGAGATGGCCTAGGCGACTATTTATATGCTAATCAGAGATGTCAAGAATAATAGTATGAGGAGAGCTCAGTAGGAAAATTCGGTGGAGAAAAGAGACTGAGTAGCTTGGTTTACGCGGAAGACCAATCAAACTTCAAGACAAGAAGTTTGCACCACTTACGTAGGCCGCAGGCGCCCTCTCGAATAGCGAAAGGTGCCTCACCCTAGACACCTTCTCGAGTGGGTCTTAGCAGCCCAGGCATAATTAGTAAGCGTGGTGGGTTCCGCGCTCCAGATGGAGACTCAGCTGGAAGTTAAAGGGAAGAATGACAAGGAACTTTATGAATTGGAGCTGTAAGTTAACTCTTTGACAGAGAGAGCGAGATGGTGGTGGGGGACAGCCCCCAGTGAAATCAGAGGTGAGAGCACAAAGCAATACAGTAGGCAGACTCCGGTTTTTGGGGGGGAGATGCTCGAGAATATCCGGGTGGACTCCTGAGGCTCGATCCCGCATTTGCGTATGCCGAGCCTCCTTCCTCATGACCTTTGTCCAGAGTGGAATGCCTCCCCGGCTCCCGGCACATGATCAGTGCATGCTCAGTCACGATATCAGTGCCTGCTCAGCCACGTGATCACTGACGGCACAGTCACGTGATCAGCGCCTCTCAGTCACGTGATCACCGTATGATAAACACGTGATCAGTGAACGACCAGCCACGTGATCACTGCATGCGCGGTCAGGTGGTCAGTTCCTGATCAGCCACCTGATCAGTGCGTGCACAGTCCCCTGATCAGCGCCTGTCAGTCACTGATCACTGCCTGATAAACACGTGATCAGTGCCCGAACAGCCACGTCATCAGTGCATGCGCAGTCACGTGATCAGTGCATGATAGCCACGTGATCAGTGCGTGCACAGTCCCATGATCAGCGCCTGTCAGTCACTGATCATTGCCTGATAAACACGTGATCAGTGCATGATGAGCCATGTGATCAGTGCCCGATCAGCCACGTCATCAGTGCATGCGCAGTCACGTCATCAGTGCATGCTCAGTCACGTGATCTGGACTTGATCAGCCACCTGATCAGTGCCTGCAGAGTCACGTGATCAGGGCCTGCTGAGCTGCGTGATTCCTGCCGGCTCATCTGCATGACAATTGCCATCTGAGCTGCGTGATTCCTGTCGGCTCATCTGCTTGACAATTGCCAGCTGAGCTGCGTGATTCCTGCCTGGTCACGTGCTTGATTATTGCCAGTTGAGCAGCATGATTCGTCACTGCTGAGCTCCATGCTTATTGCCTGCTGATTGCGTGGTTCGTGTCTGCTCAGCTCTTTGAGTATTGCCTCCTGAGGTCCCTGTTCGGTCGCCACCTGCCGGGGACCAGCCCCAACTGATCCAGGGTATTCGAAGGAGAGATGGCCTAGGCGACTATTTATATGCTAATCAGAGATGTCAAGAATAATAGTATGAGGAGAGCTCAGTAGGAAAATTCGGTGGAGAAAAGAGACTGAGTAGCTTGGTTTACGCGGAAGACCAATCAAACTTCAAGACAAGAAGTTTGCACCACTTACGTAGGCCGCAGGCGCCCTCTCGAATAGCGAAAGGTGCCTCACCCTAGACACCTTCTCGAGTGGGTCTTAGCAGCCCAGGCATAATTAGTAAGCGTGGTGGGTTCCGCGCTCCAGATGGAGACTCAGCTGGAAGTTAAAGGGAAGAATGACAAGGAACTTTATGAATTGGAGCTGTAAGTTAACTCTTTGACAGAGAGAGCGAGATGGTGGTGGGGGACAGCCCCCAGTGAAATCAGAGGTGAGAGCACAAAGCAATACAGTAGGCAGACTCCGGTTTTTTGGGGGAGATGCTCGAGAATATCCGGGTGGACTCCTGAGGCTCGATCCCGCATTTGCGTATGCCGAGCCTCCTTCCTCATGACCTTTGTCCAGAGTGGAATGCCTCCCCGGCTCCCGGCACATGATCAGTGCATGCTCAGTCACGATATCAGTGCCTGCTCAGCCACGTGATCACTGACGGCACAGTCACGTGATCAGCGCCTCTCAGTCACGTGATCACCGTATGATAAACACGTGATCAGTGAACGACCAGCCACGTGATCACTGCATGCGCGGTCAGGTGGTCAGTTCCTGATCAGCCACCTGATCAGTGCGTGCACAGTCCCCTGATCAGCGCCTGTCAGTCACTGATCACTGCCTGATAAACACGTGATCAGTGCCCGAACAGCCACGTCATCAGTGCATGCGCAGTCACGTGATCAGTGCATGATAGCCACGTGATCAGTGCGTGCACAGTCCCATGATCAGCGCCTGTCAGTCACTGATCATTGCCTGATAAACACGTGATCAGTGCATGATGAGCCATGTGATCAGTGCCCGATCAGCCACGTCATCAGTGCATGATAGCCACGTGATCAGTGCATGCTCAGTCACGTGATCTGGACTTGATCAGCCACGTGATCAGTGCCTGCAGAGTCACGTGATCAGGGCCTGCTGAGCTGCGTGATTCCTGCCGGCTCATCTGCATGACAATTGCCATCTGAGCTGCGTGATTCCTGTCGGCTCATCTGCTTGACAATTGCCAGCTGAGCTGCGTGATTCCTGCCTGGTCACGTGCTTGATTATTGCCAGTTGAGCAGCATGATTCGTCACTGCTGAGCTCCATGCTTATTGCCTGCTGATTGCGTGGTTCGTGTCTGCTCAGCTCTTTGAGTATTGCCTCCTGAGGTCCCTGTTCGGTCGCCACCTGCCGGGGACCAGCCCCAACTGATCCAGGGTATTCGAAGGAGAGATGGCCTAGGCGACTATTTATATGCTAATCAGAGATGTCAAGAATAATAGTATGAGGAGAGCTCAGTAGGAAAATTCGGTGGAGAAAAGAGACTGAGTAGCTTGGTTTACGCGGAAGACCAATCAAACTTCAAGACAAGAAGTTTGCACCACTTACGTAGGCCGCAGGCGCCCTCTCGAATAGCGAAAGGTGCCTCACCCTAGACACCTTCTCGAGTGGGTCTTAGCAGCCCAGGCATAATTAGTAAGCGTGGTGGGTTCCGCGCTCCAGATGGAGACTCAGCTGGAAGTTAAAGGGAAGAATGACAAGGAACTTTATGAATTGGAGCTGTAAGTTAACTCTTTGACAGAGAGAGCGAGATGGTGGTGGGGGACAGCCCCCAGTGAAATCAGAGGTGAGAGCACAAAGCAATACAGTAGGCAGACTCCGGTTTTTGGGGGGAGATGCTCGAGAATATCCGGGTGGACTCCTGAGGCTCGATCCCGCATTTGCGTATGCCGAGCCTCCTTCCTCATGACCTTTGTCCAGAGTGGAATGCCTCCCCGGCTCCCGGCACATGATCAGTGCATGCTCAGTCACGATATCAGTGCCTGCTCAGCCACGTGATCACTGACGGCACAGTCACGTGATCAGCGCCTCTCAGTCACGTGATCACCGTATGATAAACACGTGATCAGTGAACGACCAGCCACGTGATCACTGCATGCGCGGTCAGGTGGTCAGTTCCTGATCAGCCACCTGATCAGTGCGTGCACAGTCCCCTGATCAGCGCCTGTCAGTCACTGATCACTGCCTGATAAACACGTGATCAGTGCCCGAACAGCCACGTCATCAGTGCATGCGCAGTCACGTGATCAGTGCATGATAGCCACGTGATCAGTGCGTGCACAGTCCCATGATCAGCGCCTGTCAGTCACTGATCATTGCCTGATAAACACGTGATCAGTGCATGATGAGCCATGTGATCAGTGCCCGATCAGCCACGTCATCAGTGCATGCGCAGTCACGTCATCAGTGCATGATAGCCACGTGATCAGTGCATGCTCAGTCACGTGATCTGGACTTGATCAGCCACGTGATCAGTGCCTGCAGAGTCACGTGATCAGGGCCTGCTGAGCTGCGTGATTCCTGCCGGCTCATCTGCATGACAATTGCCATCTGAGCTGCGTGATTCCTGTCGGCTCATCTGCTTGACAATTGCCAGCTGAGCTGCGTGATTCCTGCCTGGTCACGTGCTTGATTATTGCCAGTTGAGCAGCATGATTCGTCACTGCTGAGCTCCATGCTTATTGCCTGCTGATTGCGTGGTTCGTGTCTGCTCAGCTCTTTGAGTATTGCCTCCTGAGGTCCCTGTTCGGTCGCCACCTGCCGGGGACCAGCCCCAACTGATCCAGGGTATTCGAAGGAGAGATGGCCTAGGCGACTATTTATATGCTAATCAGAGATGTCAAGAATAATAGTATGAGGAGAGCTCAGTAGGAAAATTCGGTGGAGAAAAGAGACTGAGTAGCTTGGTTTACGCGGAAGACCAATCAAACTTCAAGACAAGAAGTTTGCACCACTTACGTAGGCCGCAGGCGCCCTCTCGAATAGCGAAAGGTGCCTCACCCTAGACACCTTCTCGAGTGGGTCTTAGCAGCCCAGGCATAATTAGTAAGCGTGGTGGGTTCCGCGCTCCAGATGGAGACTCAGCTGGAAGTTAAAGGGAAGAATGACAAGGAACTTTATGAATTGGAGCTGTAAGTTAACTCTTTGACAGAGAGAGCGAGATGGTGGTGGGGGACAGCCCCCAGTGAAATCAGAGGTGAGAGCACAAAGCAATACAGTAGGCAGACTCCGGTTTTTTTGGGGGAGATGCTCGAGAATATCCGGGTGGACTCCTGAGGCTCGATCCCGCATTTGCGTATGCCGAGCCTCCTTCCTCATGACCTTTGTCCAGAGTGGAATGCCTCCCCGGCTCCCGGCACATGATCAGTGCATGCTCAGTCACGATATCAGTGCCTGCTCAGCCACGTGATCACTGACGGCACAGTCACGTGATCAGCGCCTCTCAGTCACGTGATCACCGTATGATAAACACGTGATCAGTGAACGACCAGCCACGTGATCACTGCATGCGCGGTCAGGTGGTCAGTTCCTGATCAGCCACCTGATCAGTGCGTGCACAGTCCCCTGATCAGCGCCTGTCAGTCACTGATCACTGCCTGATAAACACGTGATCAGTGCCCGAACAGCCACGTCATCAGTGCATGCGCAGTCACGTGATCAGTGCATGATAGCCACGTGATCAGTGCGTGCACAGTCCCATGATCAGCGCCTGTCAGTCACTGATCATTGCCTGATAAACACGTGATCAGTGCATGATGAGCCATGTGATCAGTGCCCGATCAGCCACGTCATCAGTGCATGCGCAGTCACGTCATCAGTGCATGATAGCCACGTGATCAGTGCATGCTCAGTCACGTGATCTGGACTTGATCAGCCACGTGATCAGTGCCTGCAGAGTCACGTGATCAGGGCCTGCTGAGCTGCGTGATTCCTGCCGGCTCATCTGCATGACAATTGCCATCTGAGCTGCGTGATTCCTGTCGGCTCATCTGCTTGACAATTGCCAGCTGAGCTGCGTGATTCCTGCCTGGTCACGTGCTTGATTATTGCCAGTTGAGCAGCATGATTCGTCACTGCTGAGCTCCATGCTTATTGCCTGCTGATTGCGTGGTTCGTGTCTGCTCAGCTCTTTGAGTATTGCCTCCTGAGGTCCCTGTTCGGTCGCCACCTGCCGGGGACCAGCCCCAACTGATCCAGGGTATTCGAAGGAGAGATGGCCTAGGCGACTATTTATATGCTAATCAGAGATGTCAAGAATAATAGTATGAGGAGAGCTCAGTAGGAAAATTCGGTGGAGAAAAGAGACTGAGTAGCTTGGTTTACGCGGAAGACCAATCAAACTTCAAGACAAGAAGTTTGCACCACTTACGTAGGCCGCAGGCGCCCTCTCGAATAGCGAAAGGTGCCTCACCCTAGACACCTTCTCGAGTGGGTCTTAGCAGCCCAGGCATAATTAGTAAGCGTGGTGGGTTCCGCGCTCCAGATGGAGACTCAGCTGGAAGTTAAAGGGAAGAATGACAAGGAACTTTATGAATTGGAGCTGTAAGTTAACTCTTTGACAGAGAGAGCGAGATGGTGGTGGGGGACAGCCCCCAGTGAAATCAGAGGTGAGAGCACAAAGCAATACAGTAGGCAGACTCCGGTTTTTTGGGGGAGATGCTCGAGAATATCCGGGTGGACTCTTGAGGCTCGATCCCGCATTTGCGTATGCCGAGCCTCCTTCCTCATGACCTTTGTCCAGAGTGGAATGCCTCCCCGGCTCCCGGCACATGATCAGTGCATGCTCAGTCACGATATCAGTGCCTGCTCAGCCACGTGATCACTGACGGCACAGTCACGTGATCAGCGCTTCTCAGTCACGTGATCACCGTATGATAAACACGTGATCAGTGAACGACCAGCCACGTGATCACTGCATGCGCGGTCAGGTGGTCAGTTCCTGATCAGCCACCTGATCAGTGCGTGCACAGTCCCCTGATCAGTGCCTGTCAGTCACTGATCACTGCCTGATAAACACGTGATCAGTGCCCGAACAGCCACGTCATCAGTGCATGCGCAGTCACGTGATCAGTGCATGATAGCCACGTGATCAGTGCGTGCACAGTCCCATGATCAGCGCCTGTCAGTCACTGATCATTGCCTGATAAACACGTGATCAGTGCATGATGAGCCATGTGATCAGTGCCCGATCAGCCACGTCATCAGTGCAGGATAGCCCCGTGATCAGTGCATGCTCAGTCACGTGATCTGGACTTGGTCAGCCACGTGATCAGTGCCTGCAGAGTCACGTGATCAGGGCCTGCTGAGCTGCGTGATTCCTGCCGGCTCATCTGCATGACAATTGGCAGCTGAGCTGCGTGATTCCCGTCGGCTCATCTGCTTGACAATTGCCAGCTGAGCTGCGTGATTCCTGCCTGGTCACGTGCTTGATTATTGACAGTTGAGCAACATGATTCGTCACTGCTGAACTCCATGCTTATTGCCTGCTGATTGCGTGGTTCGTGTCTGCTCAGCTCTTTGAGTATTGCCTCCTGAGGTCCCTGTTCGGTCGCCACCTGCTGGGGACCAGCCCCAACTGATCCAGGGTATTCGAAGGAGAGATGGCCTAGGCGACTATTTATATGCTAATCAGAGATGTCAAGAATAATAGTATGAGGAGAGCTCAGTAGGAAAATTCGGTGGAGAAAAGAGACTGAGTAGCTTGGTTTACGCGGAAGACCAATCAAACTTCAAGACAAGAAGTTTGCACCACTTACGTAGGCCGCAGGCGCCCTCTCGAATAGCGAAAGGTGCCTCACCCTAGACACCTTCTCGAGTGGGTCTTAGCAGCCCAGGCATAATTAGTAAGCGTGGTGGGTTCCGCGCTCCAGATGGAGACTCAGCTGGAAGTTAAAGGGAAGAATGACAAGGAACTTTATGAATTGGAGCTCTAAGTTAACTCTTTGACAGAGAGAGCGAGATGGTGGTGGGGGACAGCCCCCAGTGAAATCAGAGGTGAGAGCACAAAGCAATACAGTAGGCAGACTCCGGTTTTTTTGGGGGGAGATGCTCGAGAATATCCGGGTGGACTCCTGAGGCTCGATCCCGCATTTGCGTATGCCGAGCCTCCTTCCTCATGACCTTTGTCCAGAGTGGAATGCCTCCCCGGCTCCCGGCACATGATCAGTGCATGCTCAGTCACGATATCAGTGCCTGCTCAGCCACGTGATCACTGACGGCACAGTCACGTGATCAGCGCCTCTCAGTCACGTGATCACCGTATGATAAACACGTGATCAGTGAACGACCAGCCACGTGATCACTGCATGCGCGGTCAGGTGGTCAGTTCCTGATCAGCCACCTGATCAGTGCGTGCACAGTCCCCTGATCAGCGCCTGTCAGTCACTGATCACTGCCTGATAAACACGTGATCAGTGCCCGAACAGCCACGTCATCAGTGCATGCGCAGTCACGTGATCAGTGCATGATAGCCACGTGATCAGTGCGTGCACAGTCCCATGATCAGCGCCTGTCAGTCACTGATCATTGCCTGATAAACACGTGATCAGTGCATGATGAGCCATGTGATCAGTGCCCGATCAGCCACGTCATCAGTGCATGCGCAGTCACGTCATCAGTGCATGATAGCCACGTGATCAGTGCATGCTCAGTCACGTGATCTGGACTTGATCAGCCACGTGATCAGTGCCTGCAGAGTCACGTGATCAGGGCCTGCTGAGCTGCGTGATTCCTGCCGGCTCATCTGCATGACAATTGCCATCTGAGCTGCGTGATTCCTGTCGGCTCATCTGCTTGACAATTGCCAGCTGAGCTGCGTGATTCCTGCCTGGTCACGTGCTTGATTATTGCCAGTTGAGCAGCATGATTCGTCACTGCTGAGCTCCATGCTTATTGCCTGCTGATTGCGTGGTTCGTGTCTGCTCAGCTCTTTGAGTATTGCCTCCTGAGGTCCCTGTTCGGTCGCCACCTGCCGGGGACCAGCCCCAACTGATCCAGGGTATTCGAAGGAGAGATGGCCTAGGCGACTATTTATATGCTAATCAGAGATGTCAAGAATAATAGTATGAGGAGAGCTCAGTAGGAAAATTCGGTGGAGAAAAGAGACTGAGTAGCTTGGTTTACGCGGAAGACCAATCAAACTTCAAGACAAGAAGTTTGCACCACTTACGTAGGCCGCAGGCGCCCTCTCGAATAGCGAAAGGTGCCTCACCCTAGACACCTTCTCGAGTGGGTCTTAGCAGCCCAGGCATAATTAGTAAGCGTGGTGGGTTCCGCGCTCCAGATGGAGACTCAGCTGGAAGTTAAAGGGAAGAATGACAAGGAACTTTATGAATTGGAGCTGTAAGTTAACTCTTTGACAGAGAGAGCGAGATGGTGGTGGGGGACAGCCCCCAGTGAAATCAGAGGTGAGAGCACAAAGCAATACAGTAGGCAGACTCCGGTTTTTTTGGGGGGAGATGCTCGAGAATATCCGGGTGGACTCCTGAGGCTCGATCCCGCATTTGCGTATGCCGAGCCTCCTTCCTCATGACCTTTGTCCAGAGTGGAATGCCTCCCCGGCTCCCGGCACATGATCAGTGCATGCTCAGTCACGATATCAGTGCCTGCTCAGCCACGTGATCACTGACGGCACAGTCACGTGATCAGCGCCTCTCAGTCACGTGATCACCGTATGATAAACACGTGATCAGTGAACGACCAGCCACGTGATCACTGCATGCGCGGTCAGGTGGTCAGTTCCTGATCAGCCACCTGATCAGTGCGTGCACAGTCCCCTGATCAGCGCCTGTCAGTCACTGATCACTGCCTGATAAACACGTGATCAGTGCCCGAACAGCCACGTCATCAGTGCATGCGCAGTCACGTGATCAGTGCATGATAGCCACGTGATCAGTGCGTGCACAGTCCCATGATCAGCGCCTGTCAGTCACTGATCATTGCCTGATAAACACGTGATCAGTGCATGATGAGCCATGTGATCAGTGCCCGATCAGCCACGTCATCAGTGCATGCGCAGTCACGTCATCAGTGCATGATAGCCACGTGATCAGTGCATGCTCAGTCACGTGATCTGGACTTGATCAGCCACGTGATCAGTGCCTGCAGAGTCACGTGATCAGGGCCTGCTGAGCTGCGTGATTCCTGCCGGCTCATCTGCATGACAATTGCCATCTGAGCTGCGTGATTCCTGTCGGCTCATCTGCTTGACAATTGCCAGCTGAGCTGCGTGATTCCTGCCTGGTCACGTGCTTGATTATTGCCAGTTGAGCAGCATGATTCGTCACTGCTGAGCTCCATGCTTATTGCCTGCTGATTGCGTGGTTCGTGTCTGCTCAGCTCTTTGAGTATTGCCTCCTGAGGTCCCTGTTCGGTCGCCACCTGCCGGGGACCAGCCCCAACTGATCCAGGGTATTCGAAGGAGAGATGGCCTAGGCGACTATTTATATGCTAATCAGAGATGTCAAGAATAATAGTATGAGGAGAGCTCAGTAGGAAAATTCGGTGGAGAAAAGAGACTGAGTAGCTTGGTTTACGCGGAAGACCAATCAAACTTCAAGACAAGAAGTTTGCACCACTTACGTAGGCCGCAGGCGCCCTCTCGAATAGCGAAAGGTGCCTCACCCTAGACACCTTCTCGAGTGGGTCTTAGCAGCCCAGGCATAATTAGTAAGCGTGGTGGGTTCCGCGCTCCAGATGGAGACTCAGCTGGAAGTTAAAGGGAAGAATGACAAGGAACTTTATGAATTGGAGCTGTAAGTTAACTCTTTGACAGAGAGAGCGAGATGGTGGTGGGGGACAGCCCCCAGTGAAATCAGAGGTGAGAGCACAAAGCAATACAGTAGGCAGACTCCGGTTTTTTTGGGGGGAGATGCTCGAGAATATCCGGGTGGACTCCTGAGGCTCGATCCCGCATTTGCGTATGCCGAGCCTCCTTCCTCATGACCTTTGTCCAGAGTGGAATGCCTCCCCGGCTCCCGGCACATGATCAGTGCATGCTCAGTCACGATATCAGTGCCTGCTCAGCCACGTGATCACTGACGGCACAGTCACGTGATCAGCGCCTCTCAGTCACGTGATCACCGTATGATAAACACGTGATCAGTGAACGACCAGCCACGTGATCACTGCATGCGCGGTCAGGTGGTCAGTTCCTGATCAGCCACCTGATCAGTGCGTGCACAGTCCCCTGATCAGCGCCTGTCAGTCACTGATCACTGCCTGATAAACACGTGATCAGTGCCCGAACAGCCACGTCATCAGTGCATGCGCAGTCACGTGATCAGTGCATGATAGCCACGTGATCAGTGCGTGCACAGTCCCATGATCAGCGCCTGTCAGTCACTGATCATTGCCTGATAAACACGTGATCAGTGCATGATGAGCCATGTGATCAGTGCCCGATCAGCCACGTCATCAGTGCATGATAGCCACGTGATCAGTGCATGCTCAGTCACGTGATCTGGACTTGATCAGCCACGTGATCAGTGCCTGCAGAGTCACGTGATCAGGGCCTGCTGAGCTGCGTGATTCCTGCCGGCTCATCTGCATGACAATTGCCATCTGAGCTGCGTGATTCCTGTCGGCTCATCTGCTTGACAATTGCCAGCTGAGCTGCGTGATTCCTGCCTGGTCACGTGCTTGATTATTGCCAGTTGAGCAGCATGATTCGTCACTGCTGAGCTCCATGCTTATTGCCTGCTGATTGCGTGGTTCGTGTCTGCTCAGCTCTTTGAGTATTGCCTCCTGAGGTCCCTGTTCGGTCGCCACCTGCCGGGGACCAGCCCCAACTGATCCAGGGTATTCGAAGGAGAGATGGCCTAGGCGACTATTTATATGCTAATCAGAGATGTCAAGAATAATAGTATGAGGAGAGCTCAGTAGGAAAATTCGGTGGAGAAAAGAGACTGAGTAGCTTGGTTTACGCGGAAGACCAATCAAACTTCAAGACAAGAAGTTTGCACCACTTACGTAGGCCGCAGGCGCCCTCTCGAATAGCGAAAGGTGCCTCACCCTAGACACCTTCTCGAGTGGGTCTTAGCAGCCCAGGCATAATTAGTAAGCGTGGTGGGTTCCGCGCTCCAGATGGAGACTCAGCTGGAAGTTAAAGGGAAGAATGACAAGGAACTTTATGAATTGGAGCTGTAAGTTAACTCTTTGACAGAGAGAGCGAGATGGTGGTGGGGGACAGCCCCCAGTGAAATCAGAGGTGAGAGCACAAAGCAATACAGTAGGCAGACTCCGGTTTTTTGGGGGGAGATGCTCGAGAATATCCGGGTGGACTCCTGAGGCTCGATCCCGCATTTGCGTATGCCGAGCCTCCTTCCTCATGACCTTTGTCCAGAGTGGAATGCCTCCCCGGCTCCCGGCACATGATCAGTGCATGCTCAGTCACGATATCAGTGCCTGCTCAGCCACGTGATCACTGACGGCACAGTCACGTGATCAGCGCCTCTCAGTCACGTGATCACCGTATGATAAACACGTGATCAGTGAACGACCAGCCACGTGATCACTGCATGCGCGGTCAGGTGGTCAGTTCCTGATCAGCCACCTGATCAGTGCGTGCACAGTCCCCTGATCAGCGCCTGTCAGTCACTGATCACTGCCTGATAAACACGTGATCAGTGCCCGAACAGCCACGTCATCAGTGCATGCGCAGTCACGTGATCAGTGCATGATAGCCACGTGATCAGTGCGTGCACAGTCCCATGATCAGCGCCTGTCAGTCACTGATCATTGCCTGATAAACACGTGATCAGTGCATGATGAGCCATGTGATCAGTGCCCGATCAGCCACGTCATCAGTGCATGCGCAGTCACGTCATCAGTGCATGATAGCCACGTGATCAGTGCATGCTCAGTCACGTGATCTGGACTTGATCAGCCACGTGATCAGTGCCTGCAGAGTCACGTGATCAGGGCCTGCTGAGCTGCGTGATTCCTGCCGGCTCATCTGCATGACAATTGCCATCTGAGCTGCGTGATTCCTGTCGGCTCATCTGCTTGACAATTGCCAGCTGAGCTGCGTGATTCCTGCCTGGTCACGTGCTTGATTATTGCCAGTTGAGCAGCATGATTCGTCACTGCTGAGCTCCATGCTTATTGCCTGCTGATTGCGTGGTTCGTGTCTGCTCAGCTCTTTGAGTATTGCCTCCTGAGGTCCCTGTTCGGTCGCCACCTGCCGGGGACCAGCCCCAACTGATCCAGGGTATTCGAAGGAGAGATGGCCTAGGCGACTATTTATATGCTAATCAGAGATGTCAAGAATAATAGTATGAGGAGAGCTCAGTAGGAAAATTCGGTGGAGAAAAGAGACTGAGTAGCTTGGTTTACGCGGAAGACCAATCAAACTTCAAGACAAGAAGTTTGCACCACTTACGTAGGCCGCAGGCGCCCTCTCGAATAGCGAAAGGTGCCTCACCCTAGACACCTTCTCGAGTGGGTCTTAGCAGCCCAGGCATAATTAGTAAGCGTGGTGGGTTCCGCGCTCCAGATGGAGACTCAGCTGGAAGTTAAAGGGAAGAATGACAAGGAACTTTATGAATTGGAGCTGTAAGTTAACTCTTTGACAGAGAGAGCGAGATGGTGGTGGGGGACAGCCCCCAGTGAAATCAGAGGTGAGAGCACAAAGCAATACAGTAGGCAGACTCCGGTTTTTTTGGGGGGAGATGCTCGAGAATATCCGGGTGGACTCCTGAGGCTCGATCCCGCATTTGCGTATGCCGAGCCTCCTTCCTCATGACCTTTGTCCAGAGTGGAATGCCTCCCCGGCTCCCGGCACATGATCAGTGCATGCTCAGTCACGATATCAGTGCCTGCTCAGCCACGTGATCACTGACGGCACAGTCACGTGATCAGCGCCTCTCAGTCACGTGATCACCGTATGATAAACACGTGATCAGTGAACGACCAGCCACGTGATCACTGCATGCGCGGTCAGGTGGTCAGTTCCTGATCAGCCACCTGATCAGTGCGTGCACAGTCCCCTGATCAGCGCCTGTCAGTCACTGATCACTGCCTGATAAACACGTGATCAGTGCCCGAACAGCCACGTCATCAGTGCATGCGCAGTCACGTGATCAGTGCATGATAGCCACGTGATCAGTGCGTGCACAGTCCCATGATCAGCGCCTGTCAGTCACTGATCATTGCCTGATAAACACGTGATCAGTGCATGATGAGCCATGTGATCAGTGCCCGATCAGCCACGTCATCAGTGCATGCAGTCACGTCATCAGTGCATGATAGCCACGTGATCAGTGCATGCTCAGTCACGTGATCTGGACTTGATCAGCCACGTGATCAGTGCCTGCAGAGTCACGTGATCAGGGCCTGCTGAGCTGCGTGATTCCTGCCGGCTCATCTGCATGACAATTGCCATCTGAGCTGCGTGATTCCTGTCGGCTCATCTGCTTGACAATTGCCAGCTGAGCTGCGTGATTCCTGCCTGGTCACGTGCTTGATTATTGCCAGTTGAGCAGCATGATTCGTCACTGCTGAGCTCCATGCTTATTGCCTGCTGATTGCGTGGTTCGTGTCTGCTCAGCTCTTTGAGTATTGCCTCCTGAGGTCCCTGTTCGGTCGCCACCTGCCGGGGACCAGCCCCAACTGATCCAGGGTATTCGAAGGAGAGATGGCCTAGGCGACTATTTATATGCTAATCAGAGATGTCAAGAATAATAGTATGAGGAGAGCTCAGTAGGAAAATTCGGTGGAGAAAAGAGACTGAGTAGCTTGGTTTACGCGGAAGACCAATCAAACTTCAAGACAAGAAGTTTGCACCACTTACGTAGGCCGCAGGCGCCCTCTCGAATAGCGAAAGGTGCCTCACCCTAGACACCTTCTCGAGTGGGTCTTAGCAGCCCAGGCATAATTAGTAAGCGTGGTGGGTTCCGCGCTCCAGATGGAGACTCAGCTGGAAGTTAAAGGGAAGAATGACAAGGAACTTTATGAATTGGAGCTGTAAGTTAACTCTTTGACAGAGAGAGCGAGATGGTGGTGGGGGACAGCCCCCAGTGAAATCAGAGGTGAGAGCACAAAGCAATACAGTAGGCAGACTCCGGTTTTTTGGGGGGAGATGCTCGAGAATATCCGGGTGGACTCCTGAGGCTCGATCCCGCATTTGCGTATGCCGAGCCTCCTTCCTCATGACCTTTGTCCAGAGTGGAATGCCTCCCCGGCTCCCGGCACATGATCAGTGCATGCTCAGTCACGATATCAGTGCCTGCTCAGCCACGTGATCACTGACGGCACAGTCACGTGATCAGCGCCTCTCAGTCACGTGATCACCGTATGATAAACACGTGATCAGTGAACGACCAGCCACGTGATCACTGCATGCGCGGTCAGGTGGTCAGTTCCTGATCAGCCACCTGATCAGTGCGTGCACAGTCCCCTGATCAGCGCCTGTCAGTCACTGATCACTGCCTGATAAACACGTGATCAGTGCCCGAACAGCCACGTCATCAGTGCATGCGCAGTCACGTGATCAGTGCATGATAGCCACGTGATCAGTGCGTGCACAGTCCCATGATCAGCGCCTGTCAGTCACTGATCATTGCCTGATAAACACGTGATCAGTGCATGATGAGCCATGTGATCAGTGCCCGATCAGCCACGTCATCAGTGCATGATAGCCACGTGATCAGTGCATGCTCAGTCACGTGATCTGGACTTGATCAGCCACGTGATCAGTGCCTGCAGAGTCACGTGATCAGGGCCTGCTGAGCTGCGTGATTCCTGCCGGCTCATCTGCATGACAATTGCCATCTGAGCTGCGTGATTCCTGTCGGCTCATCTGCTTGACAATTGCCAGCTGAGCTGCGTGATTCCTGCCTGGTCACGTGCTTGATTATTGCCAGTTGAGCAGCATGATTCGTCACTGCTGAGCTCCATGCTTATTGCCTGCTGATTGCGTGGTTCGTGTCTGCTCAGCTCTTTGAGTATTGCCTCCTGAGGTCCCTGTTCGGTCGCCACCTGCCGGGGACCAGCCCCAACTGATCCAGGGTATTCGAAGGAGAGATGGCCTAGGCGACTATTTATATGCTAATCAGAGATGTCAAGAATAATAGTATGAGGAGAGCTCAGTAGGAAAATTCGGTGGAGAAAAGAGACTGAGTAGCTTGGTTTACGCGGAAGACCAATCAAACTTCAAGACAAGAAGTTTGCACCACTTACGTAGGCCGCAGGCGCCCTCTCGAATAGCGAAAGGTGCCTCACCCTAGACACCTTCTCGAGTGGGTCTTAGCAGCCCAGGCATAATTAGTAAGCGTGGTGGGTTCCGCGCTCCAGATGGAGACTCAGCTGGAAGTTAAAGGGAAGAATGACAAGGAACTTTATGAATTGGAGCTGTAAGTTAACTCTTTGACAGAGAGAGCGAGATGGTGGTGGGGGACAGCCCCCAGTGAAATCAGAGGTGAGAGCACAAAGCAATACAGTAGGCAGACTCCGGTTTTTTTGGGGGAGATGCTCGAGAATATCCGGGTGGACTCCTGAGGCTCGATCCCGCATTTGCGTATGCCGAGCCTCCTTCCTCATGACCTTTGTCCAGAGTGGAATGCCTCCCCGGCTCCCGGCACATGATCAGTGCATGCTCAGTCACGATATCAGTGCCTGCTCAGCCACGTGATCACTGACGGCACAGTCACGTGATCAGCGCCTCTCAGTCACGTGATCACCGTATGATAAACACGTGATCAGTGAACGACCAGCCACGTGATCACTGCATGCGCGGTCAGGTGGTCAGTTCCTGATCAGCCACCTGATCAGTGCGTGCACAGTCCCCTGATCAGCGCCTGTCAGTCACTGATCACTGCCTGATAAACACGTGATCAGTGCCCGAACAGCCACGTCATCAGTGCATGCGCAGTCACGTGATCAGTGCATGATAGCCACGTGATCAGTGCGTGCACAGTCCCATGATCAGCGCCTGTCAGTCACTGATCATTGCCTGATAAACACGTGATCAGTGCATGATGAGCCATGTGATCAGTGCCCGATCAGCCACGTCATCAGTGCATGCGCAGTCACGTCATCAGTGCATGATAGCCACGTGATCAGTGCATGCTCAGTCACGTGATCTGGACTTGATCAGCCACGTGATCAGTGCCTGCAGAGTCACGTGATCAGGGCCTGCTGAGCTGCGTGATTCCTGCCGGCTCATCTGCATGACAATTGCCAGCTGAGCTGCGTGATTCCTGTCGGCTCATCTGCTTGACAATTGCCAGCTGAGCTGCGTGATTCCTGCCTGGTCACGTGCTTGATTATTGCCAGTTGAGCAGCATGATTCGTCACTGCTGAGCTCCATGCTTATTGCCTGCTGATTGCGTGGTTCGTGTCTGCTCAGCTCTTTGAGTATTGCCTCCTGAGGTCCCTGTTCGGTCGCCACCTGCCGGGGACCAGCCCCAACTGATCCAGGGTATTCGAAGGAGAGATGGCCTAGGCGACTATTTATATGCTAATCAGAGATGTCAAGAATAATAGTATGAGGAGAGCTCAGTAGGAAAATTCGGTGGAGAAAAGAGACTGAGTAGCTTGGTTTACGCGGAAGACCAATCAAACTTCAAGACAAGAAGTTTGCACCACTTACGTAGGCCGCAGGCGCCCTCTCGAATAGCGAAAGGTGCCTCACCCTAGACACCTTCTCGAGTGGGTCTTAGCAGCCCAGGCATAATTAGTAAGCGTGGTGGGTTCCGCGCTCCAGATGGAGACTCAGCTGGAAGTTAAAGGGAAGAATGACAAGGAACTTTATGAATTGGAGCTGTAAGTTAACTCTTTGACAGAGAGAGCGAGATGGTGGTGGGGGACAGCCCCCAGTGAAATCAGAGGTGAGAGCACAAAGCAATACAGTAGGCAGACTCCGGTTTTTTTGGGGGAGATGCTCGAGAATATCCGGGTGGACTCCTGAGGCTCGATCCCGCATTTGCGTATGCCGAGCCTCCTTCCTCATGACCTTTGTCCAGAGTGGAATGCCTCCCCGGCTCCCGGCACATGATCAGTGCATGCTCAGTCACGATATCAGTGCCTGCTCAGCCACGTGATCACTGACGGCACAGTCACGTGATCAGCACCTCTCAGTCACATGATCACCGTATGATAAACACGTGATCAGTGAACGACCAGCCACGTGATCACTGCATGCGCGGTCAGGTGGTCAGTTCCTGATCAGCCACCTGATCAGTGCGTGCACAGTCCCCTGATCAGCGCCTGTCAGTCACTGATCACTGCCTGACAAACACGTGATCAGTGCCCGAACAGCCACGTCATCAGTGCATGCGCAGTCACGTGATCAGTGCATGATAGCCACGTGATCAGTGAGTGCACAGTCCCATGATCAGCGCCTGTCAGTCACTGATCAGTGCCCGATCAGCCACGTCATCAGTGCATGCGCAGTCACGTCATCAGTGCATGATAGCCACGTGATCAGTGCATGCTCAGTCACGTGATCTGGACTTGATCAGCCACGTGATCAGTGCCTGCAGATTCACGTGATCAGGGCCTGCTGAGCTGCGTGATTCCTGCCGGTTCATCTGCATGACAATTGCCATCTGAGCTGCGTGATTCCTGTCGGCTCATCTGCTTGACAATTGCCAGCTGAGCTGCGTGATTCCTGCCTGGTCACGTGCTTGATTATTGTCAGTTGAGCAGCATGATTCGTCACTGCTGAGCTCCATGCTTATTGCCTGCTGATTGCGTGGTTCGTGTCTGCTCAGCTCTTTGAGTATTGCCTCCTGAGGTCCCTGTTCGGTCGCCACCTGCCGGGGACCAGCCCCAACTGATCCAGGGTATTCGAAGGAGAGATGGCCTAGGCGACTATTTATATGCTAATCAGAGATGTCAAGAATAATAGTATGAGGAGAGCTCAGTAGGAAAATTCGGTGGAGAAAAGAGACTGAGTAGCTTGGTTTACGCGGAAGACCAATCAAACTTCAAGACAAGAAGTTTGCACCACTTACGTAGGCCGCAGGCGCCCTCTCGAATAGCGAAAGGTGCCTCACCCTAGACACCTTCTCGAGTGGGTCTTAGCAGCCCAGGCATAATTAGTAAGCGTGGTGGGTTCCGCGCTCCAGATGGAGACTCAGCTGGAAGTTAAAGGGAAGAATGACAAGGAACTTTATGAATTGGAGCTGTAAGTTAACTCTTTGACAGAGAGAGCGAGATGGTGGTGGGGGACAGCCCCCAGTGAAATCAGAGGTGAGAGCACAAAGCAATACAGTAGGCAGACTCCGGTTTTTTGGGGGGAGATGCTCGAGAATATCCGGGTGGACTCCTGAGGCTCGATCCCGCATTTGCGTATGCCGAGCCTCCTTCCTCATGACCTTTGTCCAGAGTGGAATGCCTCCCCGGCTCCCGGCACATGATCAGTGCATGCTCAGTCACGATATCAGTGCCTGCTCAGCCACGTGATCACTGACGGCACAGTCACGTGATCAGCGCCTCTCAGTCACGTGATCACCGTATGATAAACACGTGATCAGTGAACGACCAGCCACGTGATCACTGCATGCGCGGTCAGGTGGTCAGTTCCTGATCAGCCACCTGATCAGTGCGTGCACAGTCCCCTGATCAGCGCCTGTCAGTCACTGATCACTGCCTGATAAACACGTGATCAGTGCCCGAACAGCCACGTCATCAGTGCATGCGCAGTCACGTGATCAGTGCATGATAGCCACGTGATCAGTGCGTGCACAGTCCCATGATCAGCGCCTGTCAGTCACTGATCATTGCCTGATAAACACGTGATCAGTGCATGATGAGCCATGTGATCAGTGCCCGATCAGCCACGTCATCAGTGCATGCGCAGTCACGTCATCAGTGCATGATAGCCACGTGATCAGTGCATGCTCAGTCACGTGATCTGGACTTGATCAGCCACGTGATCAGTGCCTGCAGAGTCACGTGATCAGGGCCTGCTGAGCTGCGTGATTCCTGCCGGCTCATCTGCATGACAATTGCCATCTGAGCTGCGTGATTCCTGTCGGCTCATCTGCTTGACAATTGCCAGCTGAGCTGCGTGATTCCTGCCTGGTCACGTGCTTGATTATTGCCAGTTGAGCAGCATGATTCGTCACTGCTGAGCTCCATGCTTATTGCCTGCTGATTGCGTGGTTCGTGTCTGCTCAGCTCTTTGAGTATTGCCTCCTGAGGTCCCTGTTCGGTCGCCACCTGCCGGGGACCAGCCCCAACTGATCCAGGGTATTCGAAGGAGAGATGGCCTAGGCGACTATTTATATGCTAATCAGAGATGTCAAGAATAATAGTATGAGGAGAGCTCAGTAGGAAAATTCGGTGGAGAAAAGAGACTGAGTAGCTTGGTTTACGCGGAAGACCAATCAAACTTCAAGACAAGAAGTTTGCACCACTTACGTAGGCCGCAGGCGCCCTCTCGAATAGCGAAAGGTGCCTCACCCTAGACACCTTCTCGAGTGGGTCTTAGCAGCCCAGGCATAATTAGTAAGCGTGGTGGGTTCCGCGCTCCAGATGGAGACTCAGCTGGAAGTTAAAGGGAAGAATGACAAGGAACTTTATGAATTGGAGCTGTAAGTTAACTCTTTGACAGAGAGAGCGAGATGGTGGTGGGGGACAGCCCCCAGTGAAATCAGAGGTGAGAGCACAAAGCAATACAGTAGGCAGACTCCGGTTTTTTTGGGGGAGATGCTCGAGAATATCCGGGTGGACTCCTGAGGCTCGATCCCGCATTTGCGTATGCCGAGCCTCCTTCCTCATGACCTTTGTCCAGAGTGGAATGCCTCCCCGGCTCCCGGCACATGATCAGTGCATGCTCAGTCACGATATCAGTGCCTGCTCAGCCACGTGATCACTGACGGCACAGTCACGTGATCAGCGCCTCTCAGTCACGTGATCACCGTATGATAAACACGTGATCAGTGAACGACCAGCCACGTGATCACTGCATGCGCGGTCAGGTGGTCAGTTCCTGATCAGCCACCTGATCAGTGCGTGCACAGTCCCCTGATCAGCGCCTGTCAGTCACTGATCACTGCCTGATAAACACGTGATCAGTGCCCGAACAGCCACGTCATCAGTGCATGCGCAGTCACGTGATCAGTGCATGATAGCCACGTGATCAGTGCGTGCACAGTCCCATGATCAGCGCCTGTCAGTCACTGATCATTGCCTGATAAACACGTGATCAGTGCATGATGAGCCATGTGATCAGTGCCCGAACAGCCACGTCATCAGTGCATGCGCAGCCACGTGATCAGTGCCTGCAGAGTCACGTGATCAGGGCCTGCTGAGCTGCGTGATTCCTGCCGGCTCATCTGCATGACAATTGCCATCTGAGCTGCGTGATTCCTGTCGGCTCATCTGCTTGACAATTGCCAGCTGAGCTGCGTGATTCCTGCCTGGTCACGTGCTTGATTATTGCCAGTTGAGCAGCATGATTCGTCACTGCTGAGCTCCATGCTTATTGCCTGCTGATTGCGTGGTTCGTGTCTGCTCAGCTCTTTGAGTATTGCCTCCTCAGGTCCCTGTTCGGTCGCCACCTGCCGGGGACCAGCCCCAACTGATCCAGGGTATTCGAAGGAGAGATGGCCTAGGCGACTATTTATATGCTAATCAGAGATGTCAAGAATAATAGTATGAGGAGAGCTCAGTAGGAAACTTCGGTGGAGAAAAGAGACTGAGTAGCTTGGTTTACGCGGAAGACCAATCAAACTTCAAGACAAGAAGTTTGCACCACTCACGTAGGCCGCAGGCGCCCTCTCGAATAGCGAAAGGTGCCTCACCCTAGACACCTTCTCGAGTGGGTCTTAGCTGCCCAGGCATAATTAGTAAGCGTGGTGGGTTCCGAGCTCCAGATGGAGACTCAGCTGGAAGTTAAAGGGAAGAATGACAAGGAACTTTATGAATTGGAGCTCAAAGTTAACTCTTTGACAGAGAGAGCGAGATGGTGGTGGGGGACAGCCCCCAGTGAAATCAGAGGTGAGAGCACAAAGCAATACAGTAGGCAGACTCCGGTTTTTGTGGGGAAGAGATGCTCGAGAATATCCGGGTGGACTCCTGAGGCTCGATCCCGCATTTGCGTATGCCGAGCCTCCTTCCTCATGACCTTTGTCCAGAGTGGAATGCCTCCCCGGCTCCCGGCACATGAGCAGTGCATGCTCAGTCACCATATCAGTGCCTGCTCAGCCACGTGATCACTGACGGCACAGTCACGTAATCAGCGCCTCTCAGTCACGTGATCACCCTATGATAAACACGTGATCAGTGAACGACCAGCCACGTGATCACTGCATGCGCAGTCAGGTGGTCAGTTCCTGATCAGCCACCTGATCAGTGCGTGCACAGTCCCCTGATCAGCGCCTGTCAGTCACTGATCACTGCCTGATAAACACGTGATCAGTGCCCGAACAGCCACGTCATCAGTGCATGCACAGTCACGTCATCAGTGCATGATAGCCACGTGATCAGTGCGTGCACAGTCCCATGATCAGCGCCTGTCAGTCACTGATCATTGCCTGATAAACACGTGATCAGTGCATGATGAGCCATGTGATCAGTGCCTGATCAGCCACGTCATCAGTGCATGCGCAGTCACGTCATCAGTGCATGATAGCCACGTGATCAGTGCATGCTCAGTCACGTGATCTGGACTTGATCAGCCACGTGATCAGTGCCTGCAGAGTCACGTGATCAGGGCCTGCTGAGCTGCGTGATTCCTGCCGGCTCATCTGCATGACAATTGCCATCTGAGCTGCGTGATTCCTGTCGGCTCATCTGCTTGACAATTGCCAGCTGAGCTGCGTGATTCCTGCCTGGTCACGTGCTTGATTATTGCCAGTTGAGCAGCATGATTCGTCACTGCTGAGCTCCATGCTTATTGCCTGCTGATTGCGTGGTTCGTGTCTGCTCAGCTCTTTGAGTATTGCCTCCTGAGGTCCCTGTTCGGTCGCCACCTGCCGGGGACCAGCCCCAACTGATCCAGGGTATTCGAAGGAGAGATGGCCTAGGCGACTATTTATATGCTAATCAGAGATGTCAAGAATAATAGTATGAGGAGAGCTCAGTAGGAAAATTCGGTGGAGAAAAGAGACTGAGTAGCTTGGTTTACGCGGAAGACCAATCAAACTTCAAGACAAGAAGTTTGCACCACTTACGTAGGCCGCAGGCGCCCTCTCGAATAGCGAAAGGTGCCTCACCCTAGACACCTTCTCGAGTGGGTCTTAGCAGCCCAGGCATAATTAGTAAGCGTGGTGGGTTCCGCGCTCCAGATGGAGACTCAGCTGGAAGTTAAAGGGAAGAATGACAAGGAACTTTATGAATTGGAGCTGTAAGTTAACTCTTTGACAGAGAGAGCGAGATGGTGGGGGGGACAGCCCCCAGTGAAATCAGAGGTGAGAGCACAAAGCAATACAGTAGGCAGACTCCGGTTTTTTTGGGGGGAGATGCTCGAGAATATCCGGGTGGACTCCTGAGGCTCGATCCCGCATTTGCGTATGCCGAGCCTCCTTCCTCATGACCTTTGTCCAGAGTGGAATGCCTCCCCGGCTCCCGGCACATGATCAGTGCATGCTCAGTCACGATATCAGTGCCTGCTCAGCCACGTGATAACTGACGGCACAGTCACGTGATCAGCGCCTCTCAGTCACGTGATCACCGTATGATAAACACGTGATCAGTGAACGACCAGCCACGTGATCACTGCATGCGCGGTCAGGTTGTCAGTTCCTGATCAGCCACCTGATCAGTGCGTGCACAGTCCCCTGATCAGCGCCTGTCAGTCACTGATCACTGCCTGATAAACACGTGATCAGTGCCCGAACAGCCACGTCATCAGTGCATGCGCAGTCGCGTGATCAGTGCATGATAGCCACGTGATCAGTGCGTGCACAGTCCCATGATCAGCGCCTGTCAGTCACTGATCATTGCCTGATAAACACGTGATCAGTGCATGATGAGCCATGTGATCAGTGCCCGATCAGCCACGTCATCAGTGCATGCGCAGTCACGTCATCAGTGCATGATAGCCACGTGATCAGTGCATGCTCAGTCACGTGATCTGTACTTGATCAGCCACGTGATCAGTGCCTGCAGAGTCACGTGACCAGGGCCTGCTGAGCTGCGTGATTCCTGCCGGCTCATCTGCATGACAATTGCCATCTGAGCTGCGTGATTCCTGTCGGCTCATCTGCTTGACAATTGCCAGCTGAGCTGCGTGATTCCTGCCTGGTCACGTGCTTGATTATTGCCAGTTGAGCAGCATGATTCGTCACTGCTGAGCTCCATGCTTATTGCCTGCTGATTGCGTGGTTCGTGTCTGCTCAGCTCTTTGAGTATTGCCTCCTGAGGTCCCTGTTCGGTCGCCACCTGCCGGGGACCAGCCCCAACTGATCCAGGGTATTCGAAGGAGAGATGGCCTAGGCGACTATTTATATGCTAATCAGAGATGTCAAGAATAATAGTATGAGGAGAGCTCAGTAGGAAAATTCGGTGGAGAAAAGAGACTGAGTAGCTTGGTTTACGCGGAAGACCAATCAAACTTCAAGACAAGAAGTTTGCACCACTTACGTAGGCCGCAGGCGCCCTCTCGAATAGCGAAAGGTGCCTCACCCTAGACACCTTCTCGAGTGGGTCTTAGCAGCCCAGGCATAATTAGTAAGCGTGGTGGGTTCCGCGCTCCAGATGGAGACTCAGCTGGAAGTTAAAGGGAAGAATGACAAGGAACTTTATGAATTGGAGCTGTAAGTTAACTCTTTGACAGAGAGAGCGAGATGGTGGTGGGGGACAGCCCCCAGTGAAATCAGAGGTGAGAGCACAAAGCAATACAGTAGGCAGACTCCGGTTTTTTTGGGGGGAGATGCTCGAGAATATCCGGGTGGACTCCTGAGGCTCGATCCCGCATTTGCGTATGCCGAGCCTCCTTCCTCATGACCTTTGTCCAGAGTGGAATGCCTCCCCGGCTCCCGGCACATGATCAGTGCATGCTCAGTCACGATATCAGTGCCTGCTCAGCCACGTGATCACTGACGGCACAGTCACGTGATCAGCGCCTCTCAGTCGCGTGATCACCGTATGATAAACACGTGATCAGTGAACGACCAGCCACGTGATCACTGCATGCGCGGTCAGGTGGTCAGTTCCTGATCAGCCACCTGATCAGTGCGTGC
This sequence comes from Bos javanicus, assembly GCF_032452875.1. Lineage (NCBI taxonomy): Eukaryota > Metazoa > Chordata > Mammalia > Artiodactyla > Bovidae > Bos > Bos javanicus. The sequence continues at coordinate 1,082,546 of NW_026893615.1, forward strand.
ACAGTCCCCTGATCAGCGCCTGTCAGTCACTGATCACTGCCTGATAAACACGTGATCAGTGCCCGAACAGCCACGTCATCAGTGCATGCGCAGTCACGTGATCAGTGCATGATAGCCACGTGATCAGTGCGTGCACAGTCCCATGATCAGCGCCTGTCAGTCACTGATCATTGCCTGATAAACACGTGATCAGTGCATGATGAGCCATGTGATCAGTGCCCGATCAGCCACGTCATCAGTGCATGCGCAGTCACGTCATCAGTGCATGATAGCCACGTGATCAGTGCATGCTCAGTCACGTGATCTGGACTTGATCAGCCACGTGATCAGTGCCTGCAGAGTCACGTGATCAGGGCCTGCTGAGCTGCGTGATTCCTGCCGGCTCATCTGCATGACAATTGCCAGCTGAGCTGCGTGATTCCTGTCGGCTCATCTGCTTGACAATTGCCAGCTGAGCTGCGTGATTCCTGCCTGGTCACGTGCTTGATTATTGCCAGTTGAGCAGCATGATTCGTCACTGCTGAGCTCCATGCTTATTGCCTGCTGATTGCGTGGTTCGTGTCTGCTCAGCTCTTTGAGTATTGCCTCCTGAGGTCCCTGTTCGGTCGCCACCTGCCGGGGACCAGCCCCAACTGATCCAGGGTATTCGAAGGAGAGATGGCCTAGGCGACTATTTATATGCTAATCAGAGATGTCAAGAATAATAGTATGAGGAGAGCTCAGTAGGAAAATTCGGTGGAGAAAAGAGACTGAGTAGCTTGGTTTACGCGGAAGACCAACAAGACAAGAAGTTTGCACCACTTACGTAGGCCGCAGGCGCCCCCTCTCGAATAGCGAAAGGTGCCTCACCCTAGACACCTTCTCAGAGTGGGTCTTAGCAGCCCAGGCATAATTAGTAAGCGTGGTGGGTTCCGCGCTCCAGATGGAGACTCAGCTGGTTAAAGGGAAGAATGACAAGGAACTTTATGAATTGGAGCTGTAAGTTAACTCTTTGACAGAGAGAGCGAGATGGTGGTGGGGACAGCCCCCAGTGAAATCAGAGGTGAGAGCACAAAGCAATACAGTAGGCAGACTCCGGTGTTTTTGGGGGGGAGATGCTCGAGAATATCCGGGTGGACTCCTGAGGCTCGATCCCGCATTTGCGTATGCCGAGCCTCCTTCTCATGACCTTTGTCCAGAGTGGAATGCCTCCCCGGCTCCCGGCACATGATCAGTGCATGCTCAGTCACGATATCAGTGCCTGCTCAGCCACGTGATCACTGACGGCACAGTCACGTGATCAGCGCCTCAGTCACGTGATCACCGGATGATAAACACGTGATCAGTGAGCGACCAGCCACGTGATCACTGCATGCGCGGTCAGGTGGTCAGTCTGATCAGCCACCTGATCAGTGCGTGCACAGTCCCCTGATCAGCTTCTGTCAGTCACT